>NC_063190.1:11386705-11444205 GCF_017589495.1 Alosa alosa | reverse complement strand
CTACTCGATGAGCCACCTTGCTTATTGTCTTTGCACCTTGCTTATTGTGTCAGAGGATTCATATCATTTAAACTGGCATAGCTTACATTGGCAGTGTTGCAGAACTGTTTGGATTTACATACAAGTTGATTCAATATTGCAAACAACTCATCTATATTATTTTTTACCACGTCTGCTCACGGACCACTTGGGATAGCTTGAGACCACACTTTGAGAAACACAGGCTTAGACCAAAGCCTCAAATCCTAAAATTGTTGTAGATATACCTTAAACACAGTAAACCATACTTAGCACTACAAATAGACCTCAGGTTAGCCACTGCGTTCAAATGTGTACACGTGTACATGATTCCGTAATTCTGTACAATTCTGCATCTTTTCCCCCATTTCTAAAACCTATTTCTTTTTAGCGTGACAATGGAAAGTATACGACCATTGAACCACATGCCTGCATGCCAATTCTGCAAGCAATGGAAGAGGCATGCAGAGACATTCAGGTGGGGTCAGTGTAAGGGTGGATACATCAGTTGTTGAGTTCTTAGTGATTGTGATGTTGACAGTAAATAGGCAGCCGTCTGGTTGTAGATTGGCCACTCTGTGAAATCCCCTACTTACAGTTTTTGCCCATTGCTTACACACTAAAAATCAATGCTTAGACCACTGCAGAAACACTACACACGGTTGCTTACCTTAGACACTTTGTTCAAGAATGAAATCTCTTGTAATCACAGGGAAAACACTTCTATTCAAAATGCAAAACACATCTGGTAATTGGTAATACCCACACACATACTGTAGCTGAAAACACTTACAGAGAAAACTCAACACCAGTCTGAGGATTATCACCACAAACAGACTTCAGGTAAGCCATTGTGTACTGTACCTGTTCAATTGGTCATTTTTACATTACATTATTACATGGCTCTTCAGAGTGCTGCAGAATGCTCCATTCACTTGAATGGGCCTTCCCAACGTTCGGTGGTCTGCTAATTCTCAATAACAGACCGTTGCTAAGTATAACAGACCGCTGTCAAGGAAAATGGGTTTTGTGCTTCTATTTCACGTCTTTCATCTCTCCGCAAAAGCCATGATGAAACGGTAAATAGGCTATGTAGGCTAAAGAGTCATATCGTGGGGAGTTTATTGTTTCGGTTTGGCAAGTAGCCGTGTAATAAGCTGCGCTCCGGGGTCCGGTTCGCCCTGTCGGGACTATTTTCCCAATAATGGCCGGCGTTCTATACATTATCCCTTACTTACATTACATTACATTTGGCAGACACTTCTTGACCAAAGTGACTTACATATGTCAGCTATATTACAAGGGATCACATTGTCCCCAGAGCAAACTGGGGTTACATGTAAGCGCCTTGCTCAAGGGCACAGCGGTGGAAGCCGGGAATTGAACCGACAACTTTCAGGCTACTGCACGCTAGCCCAGCTCCTTAACCACTACACTACCACCGCCTCACTTTTACATTGAGTACCCGTATACAGTTTTGTACTTTGCCCCTTTACTCTCCATTTTTAAAGCGTACCAAATAATTATTTTCAGTGTGCCAATGAAAAGTATGAGCAGCACACCCATAAAAGTATATACCTGCATACCTCTTTTGCAAGCAATGGAAGAGGCATGCAGAGACATTGAGGTGGGGTTAGTTCAAGGGTGGATTCGGCACACAAGGCCATATTTTCCCCATTTTCTAGCCCAAGAGGACATCGCGATGACGACAAGGTCGTGTTGCCAGATCTGAACAGAAGGCAGGATCCATACTGCAAGTCCTCCCCCCACCATACACACACACACACAAAGAAGAAAAAAAAATCAGTTGCAATTTCTCCAGTAATTGTTGTTTTTTTTTACCTTTGTTTTGTTGCTACGTTTTTGTTTTGTTTACAGTACATTCACTTACAGTATTGCATTAATAACTGTGATTCTTTATTTGTTTTTTGTAAAAACTTTTGTTGCAAACCTTTTGAGTTTCACAGAAGACTGAGTCTGAATACACAAAGACTGCAGTGTCTTATATAAAGCACATTCAAATGGCACACTCAAATGGTGTATGTGTGTATGGTTTTGTTGCAATAATTACATTTTAGAAAGGATTGTTAAGTTTTGATTGCAGTGTTTCATTTTGGCATCGATGTGAGTTGTTAATCTCCCGAGTGCTATGTCTTGGCTTGTGTGTAGAGTTTTGACATAATGAGCCAAATTCTGCAAAAAGTGCGTAAGCAATTTGCAAAAACTGTAAGACATGGACATTTTTTTAAATAAATCTGACTGACTAGCACAGGTGGGTTTATTTCTTAAAAAGGTATTAATGAAAGTCTTACAGTACATGTATACATATAAAGTTAGTCCGGGCATATGTACAGTAAGTTTATTTACAAAAATATTTTTTTTCTAATAAATCGGCATTAAACAAAATCAAAGTTCTAAACATACATTTGATGTCAGGCCATTATTTCAGTGGAGAGTAAGGAACCTGACACATTCCATAAATGTATATCCTTTATATTCTATATTATATAGTACTTCTGAACTGACTTTACAAAACCAGTGCAGTTAACGGTCGGGTGACGATCGCTTTTTAGATCATATTCAGTGTGCTTTCATCAAAGCTGTGACCTTCATCAGGGTGTCTCCATTGATTTAAACACCGCTTTCAACCAGGGTCATCAACCCAGCTCACTTGACCTGCGGCAACGCGCTTTCAGGGGGACATGCCCCAGTCAAGAGGCTGCAACGTAGTCATCATGAGGTCACTGAACAAATCAGTCTGTCTGGCATGCAACGCCATTCTTCAAAGAGACCTGAGTTTGGGGTTGTCGTGAGCTTTCAAAAGGCTAAACAGAAAGAGAGTGAGAGAGAGAGATAGAATAGAGGAGAGGAGAGAGTTAGAAAGGGGAGAGAGAGAGAGAGAGAGAGAGAGATAGAATAGAGGAGAGGAGAGAGTTAGAAAGGGGGAGAGAGAGGGAGATGAGGAAAATGGGGAGAGAGGAGGTAGAGAAAAAGAGAGTGTGAATAGAAAAGGTCTTTTGGCAACAAGGTTCATTACAGTCCCATTTAAGTGGCTGAATGGGCTGGTGATGATATGTAATTTAGTGCCGGTTCATGCTTGGGCGGCTTTTAAAGGAGGGTGAGAGCCTCCACCTCCCGCAGTCTCTCTACCTGATCTCTCACCGTGACACAGAGCAGGAGAGGTCATTACAGCCTTGGACCGGCTAGCACTGGCCTACAACACAATGCTTTAGCTACGATTATACAGAGGCTATATATATGAGGGCAGAGCAGAGGACGACAAGTGTGTATACACAAACACTGCATTCGCTTATAAGCGAGAGAGCGAAAGAGAAAGACAGAGAAAGAGAGAGAGAAAGTGAGACCACAGAAAGACAGACGAAGAGAACAAGGAACAAAAAAATAAGGCAAAATGAAAATGACTTGTGAGAGGACGACTGAAGCGAGAGCAAGAGAAAGAGAGAAAGAGAGAGAGAGAGAGAGAGAGAGAGAGAGAGAGAGAGAGAGAACAACAGAAAGGCTGAATAGAGCGACAGAGGGCGCAGAAAGATTGGAGAAATGAATTTCCACAACAGCAGACCGCAGTGTGCGCCTCCTGTGATTTGAAAGGACTCCAGGAGCCTTTGCTCTCCACCCAGGCACACTGTAAAGTCACACCCGACAGAGCTCTCACAGACAAGCAGCCAATCAGAGCAAATCACATTATTGTTACACACGGGTCCCCATAGGCTTTTTACTGCAATCACCGCCACCGTACGGTGCAAATTGTTTCCTTGGGCCTGGGCTGTTTTGGTGATTTGACAGTCACATTGAGTACAAGCTAGGCCAAACTTGCCTCCAATTACTGCCAACAGTTGGTGGAGGTTTTGTGCAGTTGTGTGCACAAGATTTTTATTGTGCTGTGAGAGGGATTTTTATTGTGTGTGTGTGTCTCTCTCTTTCTCTGTCTATCTGTGTGTGTGTTTGTGTGTATGTGTGTGTGTGTGTGTGTGTGTGTGCTGTGGGTCTGTAGAGGAGAGCTGCAGTGTTCCCGGCTCAGGAGGACTCTGGGTGACAATACAGGAGCGGAGGGAGATCCATGCTGTCTGTCGGATGGCCGGCTGACCGGTCAGCCTTCCACTCAGACATAAACAAGTTACATAAAGAGACTCTGCTGGGCCCTCGCCACACAGCTAAAAACTAAACTGTCATTCCTCCCAGGCACTGCCTCTTAACGAAGTCTGAGAGGGCCATTCCAGAAGGGCATGGATGTGTGTGGACATGTCTGTGTGTGTCTCTGTGCCAGAGAGTGTATGTGTGTCTGTCTGTCTGTCTGTGTGCAAGAGTGTATTTTGTCTGTGTGTGTGTGTGTGTGTGTGTGTGTGTGTGTGTGTGTGTGTGTGTGTGTGTGTGTGTGTGTGAGAGAGAGAGAAGAGGAGAGGGAAAGAGAAAGAGAGGGAAGGAGAGGGAGAGCCTCAGGGTTCTGTTATTCAGGACTGACACATTCTGTGACTGAACCATCAAGTAACATTAAGAGCATGGAACACTGACGACAACAACAACGACAACAACAACAACAACAACAACAACAACAACAACGACAACACATCTCCAACAGCCTATGGAAAACATGAACAACACCAGTAACGGCTCAGTTCTGCAAATACCCAAATGATCTTGTCCTTACAAGTCTGTGATGCTTTGGATGAATCACTTTTCTTTTTACTTTACTTTCATGATTACAGAGTGCCTTTACAAATGTGCATACCATTTAGTGACCACGGTTATAATATTATGGATGCTGCTGTTAATTCAGTTTCAATGAAAAGCTGACACTGATATGAAAAGGACATACCACCACATTATACAATACCTCGTACAGATTGCTACCAAGCCAACACAAGAACGGCCTCCCAACAGCAGTGCCACAGCTCAGAGATGGATATGATACTGTGGTAATGTAATGTGATGTGTTGATGTGTGCTGATGTGGCAGGAAGACAACCTGGCTTAACCGTCTGCTTCACCAGGCTAGGGACAGTAATCATCACTACCATCATTACAGGAGCCCTGGCACTGAGCAGGCATCAGCACACTGGCAGATGGCATTTGTGCCAATCAAGGGAGAAAGTGAGAGAGTGAGAGAGAGAGGGAGGGAGTAGAGTTTTAGGGAGTAACGTTGTAAACAAGGTCAATTTAACTTCAAATTCAATTGTAGATTTTACATATATTAATGAAGTAATTAATGATGAACATAGTGCTTTATAGACATCAAGACCAAGACCCCATAGGGAAAGAACACAGGTGACAATCACAAGGACAACTTTCCCCCTTTCAACAGGGGGTAAACCTTGAGCAGAAAGCTGTAGTGATCTGCTTAAGGTAATTTATTTCGGTGTACACACACGGCGAAAGGTGTGTCTCATTTCACCAAAGTAGCCTTGGCTTTGGAATAACAGAAGATCAACTGCATAGCTGTGTGAAGAGAAATTCATTTCATTCCTATTTTTGTTTTTGAATATGACATCTGAAATATAAATGGTCCGTGTCGGAGCTGAAGTCGATCTCGGCCGACGTTTGGGCCCCTGTCCTGACATGCCCTGCCTCTGGTACACTCCTGCTCAGCCTTGTTAACCTCCTCTCCCTATAAACCCCTGCTGCCCCCCTCAAGGGCTAGCATGCCCTTTTCTGACCCAGCCAGCCCTCAGCTGCCAAACAGCAGCTGTCCCCGACCCCCACATCTGGCCCAGACGTGGCCCAGACCGCCGCCAGAGTCAGCGGCCTTCTGCCAGTGCATTCTGGGTAAAAGAACAGCACGTCTCTTGGGACAGCCACTCCTTGCTCTTTACTAATTTAAAGCAGTGCTCGCTTGAAAGCTTTAAAATGTTATTGTCAGCCAAGTCGAGCTTGGATTGCACTTTAGGCCTTGAAGTGCTCTTTAGACTGCTCGCTATTTAGTGTCTTTCTTTCCTTATATAAAAATGTCTGCCGAATAGCACTGAGCCTCAATAAGAACTCCAATCATTTAAATCAAGTAACCCATACATTTCAACATACAGACTCTTCCTCTCCATCAGACACTTGGAGGTGTCGCATTCGGATCCCGCATTCAGACATCATTACACCTGGTTATTCATGCACAGCCAAGCCGCAGGGGTGAGCCTCTTCAGCTATTTCCACTAGCAGAAAGAAAAGGAAAATGACAGCTCTCGGCATGTTTGGACTACAGAAATGTTGCAGACAAGTATGAGAATGATGACAGTATCCCAAACTGTGTTAAATCTGAGTGAAATTCTTCACTGCTTGTTACAAGCATATGGAAAATATCACATTTAACCCAATATGGATGGATTATTTTTGACTTAAACCAAATATTTACCTTTATACTGTACATTCTGATACTCTCTGCCCTTTCCCATCTCTACCTCTCAACTCTATATATCTATCATGTTCCTGTCTCTATCCTTCCCTCCCTCTCTCTATCTCTCTCTACACCCCGCCCCCATCAAAGCACTGGCAGTTATCGACTAAATCTCCCGACGGGGTCTCTTCACACACCTACCTGCAATCCTGCGCCTGTGCTGTCCCCACGCAGTAGGGGCTCCTGGAGACCACAGACGCCCCGGGACGGGGAGCCCTGCTCACCTAATCCCCCACACACACACACACACACGCCAGCGCTCAGACGCGGCTGCCACTGAAACCCAGACCAGACACCCTCCATTTCATAACAGGTGTCCTTAGGTTAGACATACATATGTGAGACAATCTTGATCTTGCACTGAATTTACAATACATACAATACATTATTTACAATACATTATTTATTACATGCCTATATGTAATGCATTTGTTGATAATACATACATTACATCCCTGCTTTAGCTTGTCGTACCACCTGAAGCTGGTCATTTTAGCTGGTGTTGCTAGTCTTACATTGCTGGTTTAACTGGTCATGCCAGCTTGTGTTGGTCATTCTATAGCCATCTTCCACCATCAATGTCAAGCTTGGCAGGCTGGTCACCAGCATGACTATCTTACACCAGTTATATCCCACATGACAGTCTGGTCATACCAGCATGACCAGCTTCCTCAGATGACCATCTTAAAACCAGCTAAAATCAGCTACCAGCATAAGCTGGTTTCTAGCTGTTTTTTTTCAGCAGGGATAATTTATTACATGCTCACGTACAATCTATTAACTGTAAAGAAAGTAGAGACATACATTTGAGGCAATCTGTTCTCAGTTATTTTGTGGTGATGGCAGCATGATGAGCAGCAGACTTGGGCCATGCCCACAGGCTTACCCTCAGAGGCCCACCCAAACCCACACACACACAGATACACACGCACACACACACACACACACAAACTTTCCTCCATGATTTTTGAAGCTCCGCCGACGCTTTGAACCCCGCCTTTCAAAACATGCTCAGAAAAATGTCAAAGTGGGCTAACCATCTAATCGCCCCGCCCCCATTAAAGCCCAGTTCCCCGGCGGTTTGTCTTTCTTCTCCGCAGCCACGATGTAGCCTACGCTACACTTGGGCCCCAGTGAGACTGCGCTCCACAGCAGGGAACAGTCATTAAAAGTAAGGAGGCAAGGGGCTAATATGTACACTGTGCTTGACACACCGAGAGGAGAAACACGTCGACGCTGAAAAACTGTCTTTGATCCGAGATTACCCCTCAGAACTAGGCTATCATGATGAAAGGCGTACCTGCAAAAGAGAAAGTTTAAAAAGACAGCGGCTGAGTCGAACCTGATATGGCCCAGATCTGACACCCAGATATGAGGCCAGAGGGGTGTTCAAATCAGGGGGAGCAGAGGCGGATGTTCGAGGCGAACGTGTATTCTTTGAACTTCTAAATTTGAACGTTTTTTTGTGCAAACATTTCAAATTGTTTGCTAGTAACTCTAGTCCAGCATCAATGTTTGTTCACTGAGAATAACGATCTCAGACTGTTTGTGGGAGACTCTTTACAGACTAATAACTTTTTGAAAACATCCACAAGCATTTGCATTTGTTTCCTTTTTTGATCTTATCTCAGATCTGCTTCACTGTTGCCGGTTCCCCCTAAACAAAAAGCAAGAGGCTTAAGCCAAGTATTTATTTCAAGTTGTTCTAAAAGCAATTTGTTACTTCAAATTAAAAATTTGAATGCAGAACAGACCAATTTGGTACCCTGGAAATCCAGAGTTCTCGCGAGAGCACAATGGAATTGTCTCTGCAAGACACTCTGGCAATGAGCAATAAGGATCGACCGATATGTTTTTTTCAGGGCCGATACCGATATCAATTATTACCAAAACAGGAGGCCGATAACCGATATGTAAAACCGATATGTCGGTTGTCAAAAAGGAGGGTAGATAGTAAAGGCGATATGCTGCAAAAAAATCATTCAAAAGCATTTAATTATGCAAACTTTTCTTTCTTTTGATACACAATTGTCTATCAACTTGCATCACAAGTGTAAATCTTGTGTATGATGTTAATCCAAGAGTTGAGTGATGGCAATTATTTTCATAGACTAGGCCTACACAATGGGCTATGTGCTTGTTTAGGGACCTGTCACAAAGAGGATGCTTTGCCATCGTGTGTGTGAGTTCACGAGAGGGAGAGGTGCATGCGTGATGGCAAGTGTTACGGTTGAATAGTTTAACAAAACAGTTTTAAAATAGTTCTTAGGCTATTTAAGCATGCAATTTGTGTCCATATGTAAGCTATAAACTACACTTTTGTGAGCCTAAAAGGCACGTTAATAGCCAGCTCAGGACGCGATTTACTTCAGGTCGGATTAAATTACGGCTGGCCCTGGGTGCCTGTAGCCTGGTCTTTTCTGACAGTCCATTTCAAAAAGGAGCTACTAGACTTTTTGACGTTCGCTATCGCATAATTTAGGACTTGTCTACTATGTAGGTGGATATGTAGGGATATGTAGGGATAACGTCCACCGAGGTGTCCCGTTATTCACAATTAATGGATGAGGCGGGGTCAAGATTGTAGGCTAAATAGGCTAAACAGCATATAACGTGCATCAATCGAGAATTCGCTAAATGAAGGAAGTGGGTGCTTTACTTTTTGATCCGGATCAAAGAGATAATAGCTTACAAAGCTAAGTTGCAATGATGTGATTCATTGCAACTTCAGCAATGTAAGGTACCTTTACCTTCGAAAAATAGCTCCGTACAGCTGAAGCCCAGTCTAGCCTACAGTCTGCCTCAGTGAGAATCCTAAACTTTCTCTGTGTTCAGTCTTCGATCCTGATTGGCTGCATTCGTGCTAACTAACAAATCAGACGGTGTAGTGGACGGGACCATGCTCTCGACCACAGAGTAGCAAATGCAGGGAGTGAGAGACGCTTTACAGACAAAGTAGCGCGTTTCATTCTTTATCCATTTCAATATTGGCTTATCGGTGGAAAAAATGACCGATACCGATTATTATAAAAATGCTAAATATCAGCCCTAATAATCGGCCCGGCCGATAATTGGTCGATCCCTAATGAGCAATGATGCATGTTACTTTTACCCCTTGCATCCCAGGGAACCAATCAAATTGGCGTATCTGATATATGCGGGCCAGAGGCGAGCTAAACTGATGACGACAGCGCTGCAACATTGGAGGTCAGTAAACATTGGTCGTAGTGTTATCCAATTGCGTGCAGTGAGATTTTCAAATGCATGCTTGGTGCCACCCCTCGAGTTGGGCCATTACATTGTTCGTGGCGAGACCCTTAATCTTTCTAGATTACCAGGGTCTGGATTTTCCAGGCTAAAATGGGGCAAATTGTATGAATAGGATTCTCAAGGCACTTTACAGGACACAGCTTGAACTTGAAATTCACCTTCAACCCCAAGAGCAAGAACTGAGACAACGGGGGGGAGTCACTTGTAACAGTAAGAGAGAACCATGGCTCAGGGTTGGGATGGTTATCTCTAACAGCAACTGAATATCACAATTAAAATATATTTTCCCTCATCGAAAACTAAAATAATTAATTAATATTGCATAATTACCAAATACGCATAGACCAAAATAGGAATGGGAGGAAAAGCTTCCTTGCTGGAAACCTGCAATAAATCCTGCATCATTGGCACAGTAAGTCATGCCAAAGGCACATGGAGGAAGGCACGTTTCGGTTAGATGCCTAAATCACTTTGCTGGTCGGTCAGGCACTGACTGGCCACTAAAGTGGCCTGAAGCCCTGGGGCAGTTGGACGCTAGTCAGCATGCGCAGTTGAATTATGTATGGCCATGTGTGAGGAGGAGACTGAATCATCAGTTCATGCTGAGTGCTACTGCCAGAGAGGGCAAAAGGAGAAAAGCAAAACAGACCTCATAATCATCATCGCGTCTCATTTTCATTCTTAAAGGAGAGCTCAGGTTTGAGAACAACCTATGGTCTGTTTTTAACCCGTGCAAACTCCTGCAAACTCGCTTGGTACCAAATTGTTAATTGGAGTAGTTTTGATTCATCGTCATTATGAAGCATCAACAATAACAACGTACAGTATGCAAATCATGAATTAATCTAACAAAAATTATTTTAAATTAATCGATTTAAATAATTCTTTAGTTTTAGCTTTTATTTAGTTTACCTTTATTGTCATTGCACACATGATACAACAACATTTAAAGAGCTTTCCCTTAAGGTGCACCACATTCAATGAAGTTAATTTCAATTAAATAAAAGATACTAGCATACACACATGACATATATTCATACCCTCTACATACATACTAAAACCAGTTGCTATGGTGCTGAGGTTAAAAAAATTTGTAAATTGCCCTTATAATAATATAATATCAATATAGATATGGAATATAAATATAGCATATACAGTATATGTATAGGCCAGGGAGAAGACAGCTTGTGCGTGTAATTGGGGGTAGTTCATGTTCAAGGTGGTTATGGCTCTGGGAAAGAAGCTGTCCCGGAGTCTGTTTGTTTGTCCGGGCTCTGATACACTTGAAGCGCCTTCTTGAGGGCAACAGGTCGAACAGGTGGGCCCGGGGGGAGAATGGTCCTTTGCAATGTTTTTGGCTCTGCTAAGGCAGCGAGAGCTTTTGGGTATCAGTAGGCTATTGTTATCATTTGTTTGATGCAAAGTTGTATTGAAAAGCTACATGATCTACATTTGTTGCCGGTACGCAAACTTCTATGGAACACCAATATGGTGATGAAATCACAAACATGTCAGGGGCATGTAAGGGGTTCTCCTTCAAGAAAGGAAGACAGAAAAAATCCCTGACAGCCTCATACTTGATCCTTTCATAGGGTCTCCTTAAAGACAATGAAAGATTATGTAAGTCCTGACTAATCCCCTCTGATTAAGCCGCTGACTTTCCCAGGCCTCCCCTTACTGCACTGGACTCAAAAGACGCTTCAACGGGCCCTTCACGGAGCTCTTTTCTCAATCTTTCTTTCACAGGACACTTTGAAAACCCAAACTTCCTCCTCTCTTCCCCTCTTCCTTGCAAAAGGGCCTTCCAAAAACTAATAGGACAACTTCAACACAGAGCAAGGACAAGAGTGTGCCAAAGGGGAACTCCGTTTAGCTAATACATGGTACAGCTCTACAGCAGCAATTGGAGAGCTTCTGCAGTTGTCACGGTGATAATATAATGTTATTACGCTTCAATCTACACAACCATGCTAGCATTATTGCTTAACAACCTGCTGCTAAGTGAGAATAGTTGTGCTTGCAGCATCTTTCTTCATCTCAGTGCAGTCCAAAGTCCAAAAATGACAGCCAAGACAAAAGCTGTATGTTCTACAACATATTTATTATAAAACGGCAGACGGTTACAAAATGTTGGACTCATTTCTCCATATGAGACTGCAGTCCAATCCTCAGCGTGCCACAGTCTTCTCACAGCGCAGTAGCAAACAGCAACTGTTGGCCAAAACAGACTTTGACAAAGAAAAGAACAGACAAGCAGTACACTACAGCTAGGCTGTGCATTCACACCACCTTTCCCATGGACAGCAAGCCCTACAGGCAGACAAGCAGCACACCCATACGATGATCTTTAAGGGCAGCTTAAACATATAATGGAGTGACTGTAAGGCTTAACTTTAAGGTCTGAATGCTGAAGGTGCTTTGCAAAAGATTGCTGATATTTCAGCTCAATAGCCAATCAGCTTGCACCATTCCCTTCCATGCTCCTATAGCCAATCAGCTTGCACCATTCCCTCCCATGCTCCTAAAGCACCATGGCTTCGTCAGAGCTACTATGTCTGTTTCCCATTGACAGGACTAAGTACAAACCCTGGATGTTTCCTGAGCAATAACACAGAATAGGCAGACAAATGAAGGGTAATTTGATGAATTTGAAAAAGGTTGTCCCTTTAAGAGCTAAGGTCTAAGGTAAACATTATATGGCTTGAAGAACAGAAAAAGGATAAAAAATGTAAAAAACTACTGAAGCATCTGAGTCCAATAGATCTTCAATAGATTGCAAAATGGCATGGACATCTGATGAGGTGAATCATCTTTCATTTATGAATCCTTACTCATGGCCTATAACACTAATGTAGTCTATTAAACAACTGACTCTGAACAACTGAATAAACATCCATACCAGTGTTTTCCATACATTGACTTATTTGTGGTGGCCCATTACAATATCAACATTGACCACCATACAATGATTTTCCATGTTGTACTAATTCAATTGGATGGAATTCTTTCATTGTAGAGCTATGTGCACCTTTGCGCAGCCTCTCCTTGTGTCTCTGTCTCTCAACGAACCTAAATGCACGTTTAAAGAAAATTAACAATCCTGGAAGGCATAGAAGATGACTGGCTAAATTGTTCTTAAATTTGGTTAGCATCATAACCCTGCTGCGCTAATTACTTAAAAACGTTTGCATTCAAGTTAATTCTGCAAACCGATCACCACAAATTGTCACGATCCTGCGTGCGTCTGCTTGTGTATCTTGTGTATTATGTTTGTGCCCTGTAGTGGTTTGTCTTTGTATTTTGCCATGTCTTCTGTCCTTGTCACTTCCTGTGCCATGTTCTTTCACTTCATGTACCATGTATTCCTTTGTTTACCCTTGTCATGTGCTTTTGTTACTTCCTGTGTTCTGAACCATGTGCTGCTTTGTTGACCCTGGTCATGTGTTTTGTTCCTTGTCTCCGCCCCTCACCTGAGCCATGTTCCCTAATTTTTGCCTTGATTGTTTTCCACCTGTGCCTTGTCAGTCTTGTTAAGTGTTGTGTATTTAAACCCTGTCTTGTGTGCTTTGCTGGATTATTTTGTCTTCCTGTCAGTTATGCTATTGTCAGTCTAAGAGTTTGTGTTCTAGTTTAGTTTTTTTTAAAGAGGTTTATGTGTGAAAGAAGACACATTAAAATCTTGTTTAAGTCCACTTCGGTTTCACGGAGTCTGCATTTGGGTCCAATTTGCAACCCTGACCTGCTGGTCGTGACACAAATAGAATTAAATTATGTGGGAAACACTGCATACCCACACCACACTGCCTCAAAACACATACATATACACACTCAAACACACGTGCCAGCACATAAGCTTACACCTGCATAGAAACCCATGCGTAGTGTGCATACACAAACGCACGATCACGGTCTCACACACACACACACACACACACACACACACACACACACACACACACACACACACACCTCTCCCTGGTGATGCTTAGTGTCAGAACAGTTTTTATCTTGCCTGATCAGCTCGACAAGCACGTGGAAGAAATGCTGACACGTTCTAACACTCGCAGTCATGTCTCTGTCTGTCATCACCACGTTAACAGAGAAACATCAGTCCACACACACATACACACACACACACAAAGAAACATGCACACGCACACACACACACACACCATGTTTACATATAAACATTTAGGACACACACACGCACACACCAAGTTTACATATAAACATTTAGCACACACACACACACACCAGTCCACATCTCCATCTCCGGACACATACAGTAGCTCCATAAAGAAAGTCAAGACTGCAGAGAAATGAAGCAAAAATGTCTGCATAACATTACATGAATCAAGTGGCCAATGTTGCGTAACCTTGCCACCAGGCTTGCTGCAGGGTCATCCTCCTGTCACTCATCATTATGTAAGACCTGGAGCTGGTGCAGGCCCAATACATGCATGGTCTGATGCCTCTTACGAACAGAGAAGACAGAAATGCCCGCAAACCGAATACTAGATGGAGGAGTAGACTAGGATAGTTTGTAGTGGATGCTTCTGGGTCAGTCTACATACATGTATGTGTGTGTGTGTTCTAATGTGTATGTTGTGGATACAAAGTTGTGTATGTGAGTGTGTCTCTGTGTGCAGGCTGGAGGGCGTGTGCTGACGTGTGTGTGTGTGTGTGTGTGTGTGCATGTGGTTGTATTTTTGTGTGTGAATGTCTATGATGGACATTTTACTGCTCTGTGACATCTTTATACCGTGATGTCTTTCCTCATGATGTCTGGCATGTCTTGAGGACACAACAGATGTCTTGAGAGGGCAATCACTGACTAGTTTAGTTTGGATGCCTTGAAAGACATTATAGTCTATTCAGAATATACGGATGCACATTCTGTCATAAAGAAAAATAAATAAATATGGAAATCACCTAGGCTTTTCCTCCTGGGCAGCAAACTACATCTTCCCCTGCTAAATTCAGTGAGTTTTTAGGGCAAACTACAAATATATTCCTAACAGCCCAACAGATGGTGGAGTCCATCACTCACATAATCTAGCTCCTTTACACATTTGGCATATGGCATAAATCCACAGAAGCAGAATATATCCCTCCTTCCCACACAAACTTCCCCTCACACAGATGCAGCAGGGAGAAGGCTGAGCCCATGTCTTTTATGGAACCAATTTTTCTCAGGATAAGTTTGTACTCTCCCATCAGGTGAGACACAGAGTAATCTTGGGAAACAACACTGACATGATTCAGAGGGAGAAAAACAAAACAACAGAAGCCGCATGGGTATGCATACTGTTACATCAGTCGAGTCTAGCAGTAGCCAGTATTGAAACTCTTTACCATTTCAAAGGAGAATTAGAGGGCTGATGTCCATCCACTTATATAAGATCAAAGCATATATGAAAAGACGTTGTTATGTAACAAACAGACACAAATCTCTTGGCAGGCCCGAATAAAACAACCCAGAAGAGACAGTGGTAATGCTTGGTTTCATTACGTAAGGGCATGCGCTAGATTGATAAAGTGGCAGTCAGCGGTCTGCTGTGGCCTAATCTTCAGTTCTCTGTTTATGACAGCTCTGGGCATCCCTATCATTACTGGCACTCTGGCTTGGTCTGCAGGGTCAGCTTTGGCACCACAGCAAGACTGACAAGTTGTGGATGACACCCCCGCTAAAGCTATTAAACGCTCCAGACTGCCCACTCCAAAGACATCTGCCTTTCAGAAGGGGAAGGAACTAACTCCCATATGGCGCCATGGCTCAAACAACGCCCTTCTGGTTTTTGCATAGTTTTGCATGGCTGACACAGACAATACGCATGACAGATCTCCTGTAAATTAAATCCGTCAGGAATTTAAATGTGTCCACAGATACGCCTGCTGCTAAATGTCAGCCTTCGCCCATAGAGGCTCTGAGACTATTCAGGAAATGAATAGACTCTGTGTGTCTAGTGTATGGGTGATGTGAACCATGGTGCAGTATACAGTATCTCTCTTAAAAATGAAAACCTTTCAGCAACAACCATAACAATAAGTTTCATTCTGAAGGCAAAAAGAAAATGCAATAAAAGGTAACGTCTGTCAACGTTCCTGCGTTTACACCTTCATTGTTTGTGTCAGCTGTGCATCTCTTTACATATGCATCTCTTTACATTTCTAAGGGTGCAACAAATCTAAACAAACTCAATGAAAGGGCATCAAGGGCCGAACAAATATACATACAATTTGCAGAACCTCTATCAATACAATAATAGCAGCATTTCATCACAGTTGTACATTGAAGAATTCTTTTCCATTTGATTCGTTTTGTGATTTATACTTTCGTTTTCGTGGTTGCTAACTGACAGTAGTTTTAAATTCTGGCGGGTACTACTTACAGAACTTTCATGACTTTCATATTGCCCACCTCTCCTTCAGATATCAACAGAGCTGCCAACTTTTTTGCTTAGCTTGGAGTGAGATTTGTTACAGGTGAAAAGTGTGCACGCAGAGCGCTCACTGAACATTTTTCAACAAACCTACTGTAAATAGGCTACATTTATTACTTTATTATTATTTGTAGAACATTCATCAGGACCTGTTATCTGGTTCACTCTTCCAATCTCTTCCTTCCCTGCCTTCTTTGGAAGCCCCCTCTGCCGCTCCACTCCTGAAACCTCCAGATGAACTGTTCTCATGTCTTCCATGTTGTTTTTTTAAGGATAACTAAAGAACAAGTCCATGAGTGGTTTAATTGAAAAGCCTATATGTTGGGTCATGTTCATGAAAAATATATAGCTAATGCAGTGCACATTTAGGACAAATGAAATGTGCCATTCCCTGATTTCTTAAAACGTAGTTTCTTAACTCTGCTCTCTTTCTTTTTGCATGGCTTCATGTTACATTTTAAAATATAGTTTGTTTGTTTTAGTCTGCCACTGATATTTCTCTATGTAAATGAAGATAGCCTACTAATACACTGGATAGAAGCTCATATAACAGTGTGGTGTGACCCTCAATTAGTTTAGTCATTCGGTTATTGGTTGATAAATAAGATACTGTTGCGCTTGTTTTGAGTCAGATGCACTCAGAAAGTAGCCTAATAGCTACATGCCATAGCTGCCATAGATAATACATGCCATAGCTTTAATCCACCATTTCCTCTGCCTTAATGCATGGATCTTTTTGTCAGTTTAATTGAAAAATTACTAATACATTGGATGAAGCATAGACAAAAGGTTAGTGTGAGAAAAGTGTCAAGTCAAGTCAAGTCGGCTTTTATTGTCAATTTCTTTACATGCACTGGTCATACAAAGAATTGAAATTTCGTTTCTTACTTAAGTGTGTGGTGTATGGAGTGAAATGTGTCAATTGCATGAGTCTCATGCACTCCCAACTTACAAGAGATTTGGCACCCATGGGTTTTGGAAGGCAGCTGCTCTCTTCTGTTTCTAGTACAGCCACTGAATCTTTTTGTAGTACGCAGGACCAGACCGTATCGGCCTACTTTCACCCTTGGTTGCTAATGAGTCAAAAGCATCACAACAACACACACTGCCTACAGCTTGTTTAAAATTCTCTTCACATTTTAATCCAAATTAATTACTTGTAACACTTGCATGCAGCCCAATAAACGAGAATAAGAGACTAATTTAAAAAATGTCGCAAGTGAAAATTACCAACACTCATTTTTGACATTAGGATCGAATAAACAAATTAAATGAAAGAATTTGATTAACTAATTGATCAATTATTTAATGAAAAGGAAGAGTCAGGTATGAAACAAACACATGGCTGTGTTCAGTGTGCTCAGTACTTTTGTGCATCTTCTGTTCCTCACCAGGAGGGCGACAAAACACAACCAGACTGGCAAACAGTCCTGCAGCTGCACAGGTACAGAAAGGCAATAACAACACCAAGGTCATGGGAGGGAATCCCATGGAATGCAGTGATTGCAGACACACACACACACACACACACACACACACACACACACACACAAACACATGCACACATACTGATAAAAGGCATAGCTTCTCCATCTCTTAATGGCTGCTTTGGATAAAAGCATGTGGTAAATAATTTAAAAGGGTGGAAGCTCCCTAAGTGGACGCGCAGGTGGTGATGGACCAAGAGGAAGTAGCCATATAGTCGTGTGAGTAAGTGTGAGCACATTTGCTCTCTTTCAAATACCAGACTGATAAAGTATGTGGTAACTCTATACTGACTCTAAAAGAGAGACATTGCCCAGCTCAGGATTGGCCCATGCCAGACCTTGACCCTAACCCAGATCTGGGCCAAAGGTGGGCCGGACTGACCCCACGGTGGTCTGCTTTATGGAACAGGCAGTGGAAACAGTTAAGGGTAAAGAATTAGAGCCTCAGGAGAGAGAGAGGAAAGGGTATAAAACTAGATGTACCACATAGCGGTACATAACATGACTGCCGCATAGTGTTGCTACCATGTTGCATAACAATGAGTGGGGATGTCCTGACACAAGTTACCCCATTCCGACTCTTTACTGCTAGAAATCACTCCGTGCTATACTTTGACTGTGGCCTTCACTGACATCATAGCCATTCTATTCATTCAAAGCAAGAAGACCAGAGGGGCAGGAAGGGATTTAACAATCTGAAATGAAGTAACGGGAATTAAACAATTAACACGTCATGTGAAGAATGTGCACAACATGACAGAAGGATCAAATTCACTACAGAATGAAAAGACAAAATAAAAATAAACGAAAGAAAACGCAATTTATGTCTTTAAATACAACTAGTTAGTAGCAAAACTTGCTGTATCAAAGCAATCTGACACTCTTATCGGTGGGGTTGGTAAAGGATAGGGATAGACCGATATGTTTTTTCAGGGCCGATACTGATATCAATTATTACCAAACCAGGAGGCCGATAACCGATATGTAAAACCGATATGTCAGTTGTCAAAAAGGAGGGTAGATAGTAAAGGCGATATGCTGCAAAAAAACATTCAAAAGCATTTAATTACGCAAACTTTTCTTTCTTTTGATACACAATTGTCTATCAACTTGCATCACAAGTGTAAATCCTGTGTATGATGTTAATCCAAGAGTTGAGTGATAGCAATTATTTTCATAGACTAGGCCTACACAATGGGCTTATTAACTATGTTAAGGGACCTGTCACAAAGAGGATGCTTTGCCATCTGTGTGTGAGTGCACGAGAGAGAGAGAGGGAGAGGAGAGGAAGAGGTGCATGCGTGATGGCAAGTGTTACAGTTGAATAGTTTAACAAAACAGTTTTAAAATAGTTCTTAGGCTATTTCAGCATACAATTTGTGTCCATATGTAGGCTTTAAGATACACGTTAGCCTAAAAGGCACGTTAATAGCCAGCTCAGGGCGCGATTTACTTCAGGTCGGATTAAATTACGACTGGCCCTGGGTGCCTGTAGCCTGGTCTTTTCTGACAGTCCGTTTCAAAAAGGAGCAACTAGACTTTTTGACGTTCACTATCGCATAATTTAGGACTTGTCTACTATGTAGGCCTAAGGGATAACGTCTGCCAAGGTGTCCCGTTATTTACAATTAATGGACGAGGCAGAGGCAAAGAACTTGCGATGCGCAGCACCCGAGTTTGTAACTAGTAGGCTAAACAGCATCACTAACATGCATCAATCGGGAATTCGCTAAATGAAGGAAGTGGGTGCTTTACTTATTGATCCGGATCAAAGAGACAATACTTACAAAGTGGTGTTTTTGTAACTTCAGTGTAGATGATTGTGATTCATTGCAATTTCAGCAAACAGCATTGCAACTTCATCAAACAGCACTAACGTGCATCAATTGGGAATTCGCTAAATAAAGGAAGTGGGAGCTTATTGATCCGGATTAAAGAGACAATAGCTTACAAAGTGGTGTTTTTGTAACTTCAGTGTAGATGATTGTGATTCATTGCAACTTCAGCAATGTAAGGTACCTACCTTCCTTAGGCTACCTTCGAAAAATAGCTCTGTACAGCTTAAGCCCAGTCAGTCTGCCTCAGTGAGAATCCTAAACTTTCTCTGTGTTCAGTCTTCGATTCTGATTGGCTGCATTCGTGCTAACTAACAAATCAGACGGTGTAGTGGGCGGGACAATGCTTTCGACCACAGTGTAGCAAATGCAGGGAGTGAGAGACGCTTTACAAAGTAGCGCGTTTCATTCTTTCATTCTATCCATTTCAATATCGGCTTATCGGTGGGAAAAATGACCGATACCGATTATTATAAAAATGCCAAATATCGGTCCTAATAATCGGCCTGGCCGATAATTGGTCGACTCCTAGTAAAGGATTCGCATGTGGCTGTGAGTACCTGCAGCACTCAGCCTCCAGGCCTCTTGCCTACAGCCCAATCACAGCCGTGGGGATATCCTTCACCTACCACACTCTCACTAGTGTCATTTCGCTCAAGTATATTAACATAGTAAAATATTACATAGATATACTATCTAACATTTAATATTGTATGAATCTCTGACACATTGCTTAAATATTATTTAAGTCTCACATATGGACTTTGCCTGTGAACGAAGTAGGGGCAACAAAATCAGGAAAGGAGTACCATATGAGCTCCATTACCCTTGAGTGACATGGGAAGGGGTTTGAGTGCGGCACCCAACCCACAACCACATCCAAGGGTCAATTAAAAATGCATAAGAGGGTGGGTGGCAACCAATTAAATCCCTGGCCTCGTTGCATGTCAACCTCCTCCATCCTCTCCGGCGATCAGAGAGGAGAGCTTCCCTAGTTTACCACAGGCCTGTTTACTGGCATGGAAGAGAAAGAAGAAGAAGAAGAAGAAGAAGAAGCAGAAGAAGAAGAGAAAATGAATGGGGGAGAGAGTCGGCGCTGTCATGTTGTATTACTTATCAAACCCAACCCGACAAGAGGAGGGCTGAAACCACAGCTAGGAGGCTGATGACACACATCTCTTCCATGACCTTTCGCATCAGACGTCTATGATCCCATTTGCCCTATTTCCCTGCTTTTCTCTTGGCTGCAAGTCTGCTCTTTCTACTCTGTACAGACAATAGGAAGGGCTGCATGGTCACTGACTGTAAGTAAACATGACCAAGGACCCATACTGCCTTATGAATGTTAAGGACTATACCTATAGGGAGAATGACTAGTCAAAGAGCCTAGCTTGTAACATCTAAGATTTGCTTGGAAATACATTATATAAGGTTAAAAGCTTTTTGAAATCATGTGTAAAGATTGTTAGGGAACGATCAGACAGGACACGCTTTGCCACTTATAGAACGCAAGGAGCTGAACTTTTTTTCAATTTAAGGCACTCAAGGTGCCTCTGCAAAAAAGCACCTAAAACGCTTACTGCCAATACGAAACAACATAAAAAAGGCGCATCTCACTGCAAAAAAAGCGTCCTGTCTGATCCCCCCTTAACCATATGGCACTGAATTATGGAGTTAAACCATTAAACAGAACATTTAGGGCTCTATTATTTTGGGTGGTCCTAAAAGGGGGTGTTGATTATGCAAGGAGTTCCCCATTTGGCATAACCCCTCTCCTTCTGGCGATTTCTCACATAGATCTCCGTTTCTCGAAGTCACAGAGTACTGTCGGTACAACAGAAAACTAAAACAATCGTTTTTATCTAGCTCGAAGTTGCTAGTTTCAACAGGTAAAGCAGCCAGGAAGCTACAGCGCTACACTGGGGCATGAACATAGGGGCTCATGGACATGCCCCCAGAGTACTGTATTCTCAATACAACCCGGTCACCTCCGCTGGTGTGCAGGGTTGTATTGACAATAATGTCCAAGTAATTGAATTTCGAAAGCGGAGTGCGCCGCATTCATGTCGACGCCAGTGTCCGCAACCCTTAATTCATGCACTTAACACAGGTGCGTTGTTCACTAATTGGCTTATCTATCTGGCTGGAGAGTTGTCATGATTACAATCAGCTGGTTTAGAGTTTAGCACAGTCAGCGAACCTGCACACAGCATTTGAGACCAGAGTATACCACACATTTTTTCATGATTTTGAAACATAATTTAATAGACTTGGCAATGTTTTTATTCATTCAGATGTGCCTGTGTGGTTAATAACACATTTTTCTGCGGTGTGACAAACTCGGAAACTTTTTGGACTTGAAATCTGTTGTGTGAAACAAACTGACCAAACATTATCCTTATTGCAGCACAAATATATAATCATGTGACATCATGATAGCATTTAGGCTTTGGCCATCATTAAAATTAGGGCCCACAATCTTATTTGCTCAGGTAAAGTCAGGATGCAATGTACCATGACTTCTGCTTAACCCTTACAAGCCCGACCGTTCTAATTTCGTTAAAATTTTAACGATGACCAATCATCTAATATCTCAGCTGTCCAATGACTGATTTTATTTCTGAAATCTTCCCCGTAATGCTGACAACATAAGCTTCAATTTGATATGATTGGTTAAGGGGTTTATGGCGCGAAATGTTTTGGATACTTGAAGAGGAGTTTGAAAAAAAACTTTTCCCTTCAGTCATTTATTTTAACATGGACCGCCAGATGCCACCTGCACTTCGTTGGAGTTTACCTCGACTGGAAACCACACAGCTGGATAAACTGAGGTAATATATATTTTACATAGTTTCTAGTTATGGTTAATCTTAATTTGTAGTCATAAAATCATGTTATTTGACAGTAATATGCTTTCTCATCAGCGTCAACATTATGGCATAGCGGGGGCTAAGTGCATCTTCATGTAACTTTAGCTAGCTGCATTACTCTGAACTGCTTGCAGTATTCTCGTTTGCTTTTGATATCAGTTATTTTCATTTGACAATTTCATTTAAAAACCTGTTAGTATATAACCTGTAAGTAAGTTTGTTTTCTAGTACCAATTTGCTTGTTAAGTAAGCATTATATTGGCAAGTCAGTATAGCATACCAAAGCTGAATAAATCAATGGGCGCCGCGTTTCTAAGTTGCGTTCTCTTACATGAAATAAGTTGAGCGATATTTTTACTCCTCTCAATATGTAGTTGTAGAAAACAAGATGTGAAATCACGGATTCTGTCAGAAATGTAGTGCTAATTAACGTATTGCCTCTCCTCGGGTTGTTACCTCAGGCAGTTTGTAGTGAACTGTTTTACCTGGCTAACTTCTAAATGACAAACATCAGACGTGCTTGTCTCAACATTTTCTAAGATGGCATGACTTGATATTCTACTCTTCTCAATATGTAGTTTTATAGAAAACACATATCACATATTATGTCAGAAATGTCATTATTGCATTTAAGCAGTTAGTTCCAAGGTGAAATGTAATCCGTCTTTATCTTAATGCCAGCCAGGCAATCAGATTTAGGGTAGCTAAACCCATGTGTAATAAAATGACTTTTCATACTTCTAAATATTTTGAGTTACTCAAAATGCTTCAATAGTTTAAGGCTACCTCTTCTTGTGTATGTATGTGCACACACACACACATCTGTAGTTGTGATTTTATTTTTTAAATTAATAAATGTATTACATTTGTATGATTTTACTGTTGTTTCAGATGGAGGATGACAAGACCTACACAGACCTCCTTGCAGGCCTGAAGAGGTAGCTGACTGCTGATGAGCTTGCGCTCACAATGTTGAAGACCATGTGAGGATGGAGGAAGAAGGTATAGATTTAGGTGGCGTCGTGGGGTGGTGTAGACTGCCACTAAAACACTGTGAAATAGACTTGTTATGTTGATTTTTTGTTGTTGTCCCAGGCATATGTGGTTTTACCATCCGGGCAGGTGGAAGGTTGTGCTTAGTAGGCCAGTCGTGTGCAAACACACACAGTGCAGGGGCATGGGACAGAAGAGACCCCAGAAGAGTTTCACAGTTTTCTGGGATTGATCATTGACATGGGACTTCACTTCCCTCCCTAATATCCATTGCTACTGGGGAACCAAGTCTCTGAAGGGATCAGGGAGCGTTGACCAAATGATAAATTTTTATCATTTCTCCATTTCTCCATTGACATTGCTGTTTCAGTAGTTTCTTATTATTTCAAGTTTGGCAATGCAGAATCTGGTGTTGAACCTAGGTTTGGTAGCTACAGCCAGAAAGACTTTGGCGAAAATCTATCACAACAGCTGGCAGGCATTTCCGTCAAAATTTCAGCCTCGCCTTCAGCTGCTCCAACTACTACTCTGTCGTCTTTTCATCAAGTACATATTCCTGTACAGCAGGAGCCAAAGAACAATTGTTGGCTTTGTTATAAAAACAATACATAATAACACTAAAGTAGCTTGTATGGCCTGGAGTTTAGCGGTAGGTGACTGCTTTTTTTTAAACAAAATTGCTGTCAGATTTGGCATTCTACAGAAGGGGATGCGTTTCGTTATGAGTCATAGGTCTTCTGTGTTTAACCTTCAGGTTCCCCACCCCACCTTTCCCTATCCTCCTCTGTGTGTGTGTGAGTTTGTGTGTATATGTGTGTATGTGTTTATTCTCAACAGGCTTGTTCTATGTAATCCACTTTCAAATTTTCAATCAATGTTTAGACACATTGATTTTTTTTGAGTGATGTTGAAGTTGATTGTATTCCTAGCTTTTCATAAATAATACATTTTATAGATGTATATCATTTTCATATTACACTAATTTATATAAGGAAGTTGTATCTGTTGAATCAAATGTATTCTATGTCTCTATTCAGAATTGATCTTCAATAAATATACAGTATACTTATCCTGTATTACTGGTAAGGTACATGTTTTTCTTTTATATATCATTATTGTTGACTGTAGCATTTGCTTATATAGAAATAAATGGTTTATTCTTATGGACCAAATAAATCTAAACCATTGTGTCTGACTTCATTATTAGTTTTTATGCATACTTTTATGTTTTGGTGAAAAGAGAATGTGAATTCTGTCAACATTCTAAATCCGTTTCCTGCATTTTTTTTACACTTATCACTTAATTTATCATAACTTTTGAAAGGTTAGTGATATTCCAATTCAGTCTTTTTTGTTAAATAGCCCACAACTTGCTGAACATGTCATACACTCTATATTTGTCTCTATCTCGTATAGAAATATGATGAAAATTCATTTTTATGCGAATGAAATTCAATTTTAACGAATTTCGGTATACATTTGGAGAGGATTTTCAAAGACTGTTCATTACTCTATCAACATTACCATATGTATTTTACATCATTTGATAGAACTGACCCTTCTGATTACAATGGTATGTATATCCATTGATGGTATGTATTATACTCAAGAAATAAGGTTTTTTTTTTGTGTAAGGAGGTCATCCAGCACCAAAAATGGAATGTTCGGCACGGGCACGAAAGGGTTAACACTAGTCTGCCAATGTGCTGAGCTGATTTCTATCAATAGAGTGTCCCAGTGACTTCTGTTTTACTTCCGCTACAAGGGACCTGTCTTTCAAAAAAATATGAACAGGAGTTAATGGAGAGATAACAATTATTTTTTGGTCCAGTTTGAATTGTGCCACGAATTTCACATATGATGTGTGTGAATTTAAAAGATAATTTTTCACGTCAAGAAAGTACTGTTGTTCGATAGACTTCAAAAGTTATGTTGGTTTTGCGCTCAGTGGACTACATCTCTCGTCTCGAACGATGTACGTCACCAACGTAATGAAACGATAAGATTAGCATGCTAGCTGTTATGCTAGTTAACGGTTGCATCTTGCTGCCTGCTAAGTCACTTAACAGTTTCTAATGTACAGTCTATGGACGAATACAACTTACCTGATGTGTTTAATCCTCTGACTCATGGTATTTTCATCGGCAAGGAAAGCCCAATTAAGATCTGTTGCTGGTATGCTTGTACAATCTAGTGGCTGTGAATGAGCTAACGTCACTAAGCGCGACTGATGGGTTTGTAGTCGTTGGAATTACGATCTTTCACAATGTTGTAATTCAATAGTTACGAAACAAACTGCAAATGTCTTTACATGAAAAATTTTCTTTAAAATTGACAAACATCATATGGGTAATTCAAGGCACAAGTCAACCGGGACCAGAAAATCATTTCTTTTTCGCCATAGACTGGCGTTCAACATTTTTTGAAAGATAGGTCCCATGGAGGCAAATGGAAGTGGCGTCACTGGGACACTCTATAGCTCACTATTGGCCTATGCAGACTACGCATTGTTTTTGTCTTCCACAGTAGTTTTTTACGATTGACCATGTCAAACTAGGCGATCAGAGAATCATAAATTCATGCCGCAGACAATAAATCACGGGTCGTTGAATATATCACATTCAAAGATGCGTGTTCCTCCATCGCCGTTGTTCCCAACCTTTCATATTCGGACACGACACTGGAAATAAACTCTAGGAAACACTGGAAATAACTCTAGCTGAAACCGTGAAGTCTGCATAGGCCATGACATTCAAATGGACACCACCAGACAAGCCCAACACCTGGAGAGTGGCAGAAAGAGCCAAACCAGAGGGGATGGAGTTCACTTACTGCGCATCACATATGTAGCAAAATACAGGGATGAATTTTAGGGTCAAAGCATACAGTATATGAAATATGAAATGAAATAAGAACACAGAGTCTTAAACTAAGAAAAGTGAGCTGCATCCACAGGCTCCATCAGAATGAGCCACTGATGATGAGAACAAACAACACCATGATCTCTAGGCTAGAGCAACTGCAAAACAATAGAAATATGATTAGATTGCATTTTTTTTATGATTACAGTGTACCTCCCTTCAAGCACATTTGAGTCTTGTTACTATGGACTTTTTCCTATGCTGTGTGGAGCACATTTTCTGCATCAACCTACATCAACAAGAGCCCAGGGTGCCCGTCGGATGCCTCTCAATAAATCTTCTATCGTGAGCTTTTTTTTTACAAAGGATTACTCACACTTGCATGTTCTACTTCATTACTTTAAAAAGCCTATTGTGAGGCAGAGGGTAGGGGGAGAGTGGTTCAAATTCAGAGCGTATTCATCACAGAACACCTCCTTTATTCTTCCCCCAGTCTAAGTCTTCTCTCAGACAGGAGAGGGGAAGAATGGATAAAAAAGAAATGGATAAAAAAATAGCAAACGTGCCAGTCAAACAGTGGAGAGAGTCCACGTAAAGCTGGAAGGAGAATGGGAAAGTGAGTTCAAACCACTCATGAGGCCCAATGAGGGTTGGTGAGGTGCCCAGGATTGCTGTGGGACAATCCTGCAAAAGATCCTTCCAAACACACTCCTTTGAATGATAAAGTGATACAATAGTAGTCCTAGTCCAGAATAATTGAATACTTACTCATTTCAATTCAATTCTACTTCATTTAAATTTGAGTAAAATACACTTCTTGTGTGCATAGAAGTGGTCCTACATCTTTTATTTCAACTTGAAAAATGAAATGTTATATTTTTGTTTTTTGTATAGGGAACCATTAAAAACAGAAATAGTCTTAAAATGCTTTACCAAGCCCAAAGCCTGAACCCTAATACTGAAAAATATTCCTTTTAAGAAGAGGAAGAAGCCTTAAGAACCCAGCTCAGTAGGAGGACCCGGCATCTACTATAGGCCAGCCCGCTAATGAGCAGGAGCGTCCAAGAAGCTGCACATGAACTAAACAATTACAACAATGTTGTTCCCATCCACTTTCACTTCATCCTCAAATTTGATAGGGTTGTTTTTTTACCTAAATGGCAGTGGTTGAGGTGGTGATTGCACTGACCAGATATATACAAGATCACATATACTATGGTGAATTGCTGAAGTGGTGATTGTTGCATTGATCAGATAGATGGTATCATTACCCACCATTGTACTGCCAGTAGTACATACATGCTGTCTTGCTGCAGCCACATCCTAATCACCTTCATTCATTTGCAGATGGGTTGGCTCACACCTCAGTGTGTGACACCAGATATAGAAACACATCTGGGGACTGGAGCACTAGTGCAGGGTCCCCACTGAAACACATTTGGGGACTGAAGCTCTTCGACCGTCGACTTCAAGGCACCTAACACTAATCTTAATCCTTGCCTAGTGCCTTCTATGCAGCACTGCCTGGAAGACGACGTTGGGGGCTTAAAACACCAAACAGCGTTCACATAAATGACATATCCTAGACAACAATAGTTCAGAGATACAAATCCCACAGATACTTTGTTTACACTTCTGTGTTCTATCATCGAACCCAAAGGTTTTCTTAAATGTAATTAATTTACATCTGCTGGGTACTACTATACACATATTTCGATTCTGTTTGCATCAGGTGCTGTGACCTTCTTTCTGCAAGCTCAGAGGAAATCAGAAGTGCTTGATTTTCAACTCCTGCAGGGTACCTAAATAATAAAGTTTCTTAGGAGGAAAATTGCCCTTTTCTTTGGGGCTAATGGCCCTCAAATATCTTCCACGGCTATTGTGGGAGACTATGAAGAGGCTACATTACTTTTGAAGTAATGTAGCTATACTACTTTTGAAGAGGCTACATTATTTCTTTTCGATTGGCAATGAAGGAAGAAGCCGGGGCAAATTATCACAGTTTGAACATTATTTTCATCTATTAAAACCCATCATCAGCTATCTCTTAAGAATTTAACACAGCTCCTTCACACAGACTCACATAAGAATTGCTTATGCATAACCAGGAGTGATCAAAGCCTGAATTTACTTTAGCTAAAATTTTATGGTGTTTTTTCATCCACCCTGTTGCTGAACTTTCAAATTACATTTTCATTAAAGTGATTGGCTTATTTAATTTCATTCTTTTTTACATTACGGTACTGTGCATTGTGATGAAAATGTCTAATGTGATTTTTGTCATGTTATTTTTATTTTAAAACAGTCACACAGTTGTTGAGTATACTCAAACCTCTAATATCATTTCCTCAAACTAATTAAATCCTCACCAATTCAATCTGTTTCTACACAGAAATGTTCTATTTTGGGGAATAGAGAACTGTAATGTTGGTAGGCAAATATAAAAAAACAGACTGGCACTCAATAGCAGCCAATTAGCCCTTATTTCCATACCAAATTAAAAATGTGTTGAGTTGTAAATTGTTAGAAATTGTTCATTTGAGGTGCCAGAAAGGCATTGTTTAATTTAAAAATGTGGAAAAGGGTGAATGCAAAAAGGAGAGAAATGAGAAACATATAGTAGACTGTAAGAAGGTTATATCAGAGACGGTTGATAAAGTATATTAAGGATCTTTGGTTATATTAATCCAGTAACAGGGCTAGTCTCCACAGAAGTATAATTTGTTCCTCACATAGAGGGTTCAGAATGACACTGTGTAAATTGGTGTAATAGAGTAGACGATCCATGTAGGGCTCTGGTGGAGTAAGATGCTACATCAGAAAGGATAGAGGCTCACTTCACAGGGAGCAACCATAAGGCAGATGATAAACACAAACTGTCACTTGAAGTCACTTCAGAAAAAGCAATCTGCTAAATGAATAAGAAGTACATGCCAATATTGTAATGTCCAGCCTGTCTCCCCAACATCCCCAGTAAATAAAGGGACATGGAGAGTGTGGCCTGGTGAATAGCAGACACATAATCAGGAGTAATGAGCAGAGGCAGGAGTTCATTTGAGATGAATCAGTGCAAGACACGGCAGCCATCCCACCGATGTTCCACTGGATTAGAGAGGGACAGGGGAGGCAGGGGCCACAGAGACACTCAGAGAGAGAGAGAAAGAGAGAGATAGGAGCAGGCAGGTAGTGAGAAAGATAGGAACAGGAGAAAAGGAGAGAAGCTGGACCCCATCACCACTCAACTGTAAAAAGTCAGTAAAAAGTTCCGAAGTATCACCATCACCTCTTCTGGGATGTGCAGGGCACACTCACCATGTGGTGAAAAAAGCACAATAAAGCCTCTTCCACCTTGGCATCAGGACCAAGACCCTAGTGCTTTCTACAGGAGCACAGCAGAGAGCATCCTGACTGGTGGCACATCTGCATGGTTTGGAAGCTGTACTGCCAACAACCCAAAAGCAATGAGAAAGAGTCGGGCGGACAGCCCAGGGCATCAGCAGATGTAAGCTCCTCTCCATCCAGGACTGGTACATGAGATGATGATTATAATTAAAGACCCCAGCCACCACAGCATGTTTCAGCTTCTTCAGTCTGTTAGGCAGTGTCGCAGTCTCAAGGCCCAGAATTGCAGGCTTAATAACAGCAACCAGACTGTTGAGACCCCCCACACACACACACACACACACACACACATATTCAGATAAATCTGTTACAATATCAGCACAACACTCACAACACAACATTAGCACTTACATACATTACTTATCATTTATTACAGTATTTATTACTGCAAAAGGAGCTGAAACTTTGGATTTTTCTTCTACACGTATAATGAGGTGTAAGAATAAATGAATCTTGAATCATGCGAGAGCAAAAGAGAGTGAGGGAGAGAGAGAAAGAGAGAGAGAGAGAGAGAGATGAAAGACACCGGATGATGGACCATGTACGTTCCTAAATGACCTCAATTACACAAAACAAAGGAGTCATACACAGTAATTTCCTTTCAGACATGCTAATAGAAACCCCAGGCAGGGGGAGACCAGTGTGGCCTGTGACTGAGTGAATTAAATGTACAAATGAAATATAATCAAATGACTCTTGCAGATGTTGCGGGGCTTTTTCATCATCGGCATGTGGAAGTGTGGGAGACGTCTGACAGAAAGGTCTTTATCAGTGACATCCAGATGATCATGTGCCTCCAAATCAAATTGCTCAGCGTCTTCAGAGAACTAATGGGGCTACGCAGGCTGCAAATGACCCGAGTACGGTATCTCCAGAGCGGAGCAGAGGAGAGCGCTGATGACCCTAGTTATAGCCCGTCAGATGACTCCATCAGTCAGGTGCTGCTAGGGCCAGAACTGACACTCTTCTGAAGTGACGACTCAGAGCCCTAGCGAGCGGATGACTCCAGAATGGATCAGAACTGCGTGTCCCAGACTGTGTTGAGTGTTCAAAATTATCTCTAACTACTATCTCTATCTCTAACTACTGTAGTTGTTAACTGTGCCAGTTTGGTGTATTACACAATAGCAGGAAATTACTGAACTAAAGTAAACAGTAGGAAATTACTGAACTAAACATAAATATGGTGAGTATAACCAAAGTCCAAAGAAAGAAGAACATAAGTGTTTGTGTGTGTGTGTGTGTGTGTGTGTGTGTGTGTGTGTGTGTGATGTGTGTGAGTGTGTGTGTGTGTGTGTGTGTGAGAGAGAGAGAGTTGTGACCAGTGCATAGCAAGGTGTCATTGAACAGACCAACCCTGTAGCCTTGCTGGCCGTCTGAAGAGCTCTGGAAGCACAGATCATTCCGAAGTGAAGTCATGAGCGATCTCTTTGAGCAGATGCTGCAAATTAAACTTGCAGATCAGCAGCTTGGTGAACCCCCGACAGCGACAGATCTCTCATGGTTTGTTACCAATCCAGAGTTTCTGAGCAGCCTCTAAAATCCAGATGCTAGCGATAGCATTGCAGCTCACTGTTGGCTAAGCAGCAGCTTGGTGGTAGTAGCAGATCTCTTACTGACTAGGCATACAACATCAATCCTTAGTGATCTCTATGACCCAATGCTGGAGGTGTAGCTTGCACAACAGTTCAAAGACAAACAAACACAAAAATAGAACAGAAAATTACTAAAAAACTATAAAAAACTTGACATGACATTATATACATTTATTACCTTCAACTTGTGTCCTCAGCTTTATAGTTATATAGAATATTTACAATAATTGTACAAAAATTCTCTCTCTCTCTCTCTCAAAGAGTGGTTTAATTAACACTGTGGTGTGTATAATTGATTTGCTTTACTGATAGCAGTCCAATTATGGTTGTTTAAGTCATGTTACACAATAAGGCTCTCTTGATAGGCACAAGTGCTCCATTGTGCAGTGCAGTTCAAGTAAAGTGTGGTGAGACAGTGCCGTACCAGAGCTGCCTTTTGGCACCGCCGTGCTTCGTCGCCTTTCATACCATGCCTAGAATATGGCATGGTCTTATGCTGCCATGTTAATTAAAAATCACAAAAATCATCAAAATGCAGCCTGACCCAATTTTACAGGCATCCACATGGGCACACAAACAAACAAATATGCACAGAGGGAGAGAAAGACAGAGAGAGAGAGAGAGAGAGAGAGAGAGAGATTGCTTCCAATGGCCTCAGTGGGAACTGTTATATTTTTAGGCACCTTTGTTTAATTTTCTGTATTTTTTAATCAATTCCCAATGAACGATGTCTATTCCTAAATCAACTATTTTAGATTATATTCACTGCTAGCTGGAGAAGGCTGAATTTCCAGTAGACATAAAAAACTGTAGATTTCAGTAGAAATATCATTTTTTCAGCATCGTACCCAACTCTTGTGTACAGATGCAACAGCAAACAAGAGTATCCTTCCTAGCTAACCATCAAGACCAAGAAATGATCAAAACCCTCAGATCACAATTTCCAAAGTGGTGATCAAAGACATCAACTTGGTAGCCCGCACTCATGATTTGTGGATCACAAGCATGCCAGCCACACTTTCTTCCCACAGAACACATGTAAGAGGGCTGGGAAATCGCTGTCAGTGGACACACTGATCCCCAGGGAGCCAGATAACAAAATCAGGCAGCCAGTGAAGATGGCGGTGGAGAGCCTGGTGCCGCGTGGGAATGATGTGGCAGAGAATGGAGGAAGAGAGACATCTGACGGAAGGAGCCGATGGACCCAAACCACCAAAGACAGATTGGTCACATGCTTTCCAAGATGAAGAGAACAGTGTGGATATAAGCACAATGCCACCAACTGACAGATCCTGACTGAGAGGGTGAACAGATTGATTCAAGGAACACTGTGTATTTTCACTTTGTCTTTGTTGTTTCTGCTGGATTGCCATATTTATTTAAAGCCTAGTTCATTTTTTTTACCAAAAACAATTGTGCTGTCTTTAACACCGACTGCATCACTAATGTTAACACACTTTTAAATAAAAATCCTATGAGTGAGAACCTACAGTCAGGGAGTGGCTGGTTGGAACACTGAGTCATCCAGGCACTCTCTCAGGTCGTGCTTCCTCAGGTTCCCATTGTGTACATGCTTAAAGGAGCACAGGGCTAAACACTCTGCTTGGTGAGGTGAGGAGAGGAGAAGGGGCCCCCTCGTTACTTGCGCTCGGAAGGACAACAATACAGGCCTGCCTCCGCACAAAGGGTCGGCTTGGCAACCGCCTCATCATGAGCAAGGGAATTCCTGAAGGGAGCAAGGCTTTTTCAGGGGGCGGGGGGGATTTTGGGGTGCACAACAGAAAAGAAGCACCCCATCTTTCATTCCACTCACGTGCGGATGGCTATTAAAACCAAAGCAAGTGACCAGTTATGTCCAGAGTGTGTGTATGCATTACAACGGATACAAAGTCTGAGAAAAGAAGGACAAATGCTAACAAAACACAAACAGTGCTAATCAGCAATATGACATTTGAACTATGCCATTTCAGTTTCATATCTCCACAGAAATCAATACATGAATGCAATAACATGATGGCTCACAGCAGCATTAAGAGGTTATAAGACACAAGTGGGTTTACCATCTGCGCTTGACAGTGAGAAATGACCAAATAAGGGCTGTCTCTTAAGAAAAAACAACAAACTTCACAACAACATCCACCAGCAATAACAAGTGTGTGGTATTTGTGCTGCTATCACTTTAAAACAACTCCCTCCACCCTCCTTCGCAATGTGCCTCCCAGGTCTCGCATAAAACGTCCTTTCAGCTCCAAATAAAATTAATTGGCTGCATAAGTGAGTGATAATGGGCAGAAAAATGGAAAGGATGGAAGAAAAAAAGGATGTGAGACAGCCCCGAATGGAAATCCAATAGTTCCAATGCCATGCATTTTCAAGTGTGCTCCTTTCCTCCCTCTCCCGCCCGCTTGTTCGCCCACCCGCTCACTCGGCCGCCCGCCTCACGCCAGACTCATTTTACATGATCAATTATTTAAGAACAAAGAGACGCCTCTAATGCAGCCGAGCCATTTAACCTCTGCATATTGAACATTTCATTTTTTAAATGATTGCGCAGGTGAATTTTAGACATTTTAGCATAATGAGGAGCTATGAAAATTTTAAGACGGGTAATGATTCACTCTGGGCCTCGCTAATCCGCACTGGTGGAGGTGGAGAGGGGGGGGGGGGTCGTAGGGCTGGTGAACGCAAAACCTGTTTATATGCTGTGGCCATAGCCGGCGAAATAACACACTTCATTGTTCACTTTAATTATTACAGACTGTTTGGCATCAGATGAAGCCATTGCAGCAGGAGTCCCCAGGCCTGTGCTGGTCTCAGCCCTCCCTGCTCCTGTGTCTCCGGCTCATCCGCCATCATCATCAGTATGCCATGCAGAAGAGCAGGCTATTTATGTTCTCGCATCCATTTTCTTCCCTACCCATTCGGAGGCATCATTATTTCATAAACTCCCTCGCACACACACGAACATTGGCTCCTGGCCCCTCCCCCCTGAGCCTTCTGGTGTGGGATCTGATTGGCTGGGAGAACTCTGAAGGGGAACGTTGTCAGGTAGGGAAATGAGAGAGTGGGGGGAGGTGAGAGTGAGGTCAGTTGGCCATCGTATAGTCTGTGTGACGGTGAGTCATGATTGAACACTGAACTTGAACATTGCTGTTCATATTTACTGGTCTGTATGCTGTATGGCACTATCTCTCCACATGGCAGTGGGAGTGTGCTGGGACTCACAAGCATGTCTAATCTCAATGTTTCCATATTTCTCATTTATTTTCTTCAGACCCTGTCTGTTATCATTGTGTAAATTCTGACCACTGCTGTTCCAGCCAACTCTACCTTTCTTTGTCTCCATTTCTCTCTCCCCCTCTCTCTCTCTCTCTATCCCTCTTTCTTTCTTCCGGCCTCTTACTCTAAGATTAGGACCATTCTTAGTTTGTTGAGTGGGAGCTTGCCTACATGCATTAGCAGGCTACACATTTCCCTTCCAAAAAGTTGGACCATCTCAAACCCCATTACAACATTTTCGAAAACATATCAGTGTCTTATTATAATGCAATATCCCCTGGAAAATAGCCCGAGCAGCAAGACTTACAATAAAGTAGTCCTTTGTGTACACACGAGTAGCTTGCCCAAATTTTGGTGTGCTTTCCTGCTTTTCATTTTTTTTTCTCTCCTTTTTTGTAGGTTAATCGGCTTTCTGTCCACATCCACTTACAGTGCGAGTGGACCTGCTGTGACGCTGTCCTGAGTCTTCTGGGCTTAACACACAAACACCCCCCCATACACACTGCAGCGAAGGGGGGCGCGAGGTGAGACCGGCTTCAGCCTGCTTTTTCACAAACAGCTCTCTGGCCTCTGATATATTCACCACCAGTTTGATGCATACAGAGGCAATGCAAGATAAATAAAAAAATAGAGGAATGTTAGAACAATGATCCATGCTGAATTTCAATGAGAATAGACAGTAGAATAAAACCTTTTCCAGGAAGATCAGATGGCATCTGACAGATTAACTACCTCTAGGTACAATAAAGACTGCATAAAGAGTTATTAGCCAGCACACCATTGGTCTATTTTTTGAGTTCAAACGGGCCCTTGGGAGAAGAGCAGTGGCATGCCTCAGGAGACACTTGCCAATGCCACCCTGGATGGACATCAACATACAATTAAAATAAAGGTGTGACTGGAACGAGAAGTGTGGAACAATAAAGACACATATGATGTCTGAGGTCTCTTGGCTACTGGGTTAATTAGCTTGCAATGATCTATACAAACACATGATTATTCACACACCAACACACACACACACACACACACTCACACATACACACACAAAGACAAGAAGTGGGGCACCCGGAGCATAAACAGATGGTCAGAGGTCATGAGCTCCTCTTGGCTTAACTGGGTTTAAGTGCCATAAAGCAGACAGTAAGTTGGATGGAGCTGGTGGTCTCTGGCTCTACACTGGGTTAATGTCTCACACGACTACTGATGGTCACAGTTAAAAAAAACTCCTCTCGATGGCTCAGAGTCTCAATATCTGCACTGCTGAGCCAAAAGTCAGACATATTAGACATTTGTTTTGTAACTAGTAACTATGTAATCCAGTTAGTTCTGGATCTCATGAAATCTAAGGATCTTATTTCTATTGAGCAGCCACTGATTTAGAGGTGGGAATAGAAATAAGCCATCTTTTCCCATTAGGGCCCTAATAAAATTGGGCACAAACTAAACAGATTATTCATGAAGAGAAAACAGAGTTAATAAAAAAAACTGTCCACTGGCAACACATACTGTATGGCATGCCCATTCATATTGGCACTGACAAGTTAGAAGTAGAAAATGTCTCGCCATAACTGACAGAAAGTGAGATTTCAGCAAACTTTGAGTGATTAAATCCTGGGAGCTTGGGTGGCTTGAGAGCTGTGCTTTGTGAGCCTGCAGTCTCTCTTCATCCACAGCCTCCACTCAAGACGACGGCAGCGAATGAGACGACAGGCTGAAGAAAGAAAAAAGACACAGGCGAGGATGTGAACTAGTTCTGTCCGTTCCCATCTCTCGCCTCGCACTGGGTCTAGACTATCGCCGAGGTTCTTGCTTTAATGCCGCTTCAAAATCATATAATACCTACCAAAAAAAGCCTACAGTACATGTGTATAAAATGGAAACCGTAATGTAATAACAAAAACAATGCCGACATTAACGACCGCCTATAGTAAATGCCTACCGAGGGCGCAGTCTTTTCATTCTGTATGATTCGCCTGTCTTACCCATAGATGCTATTTTCTGTACATAATGGATTTGTGATGTGTGTGGGGGGGTTGAGGCAGATGGCATTGGGAGGGTGGGGGGTTGGAGTCATCTGAGGTCGGACTCCAACATGACATCGCATGAACGACTAATCCCCCCACCACACTACCGCCATATCAGACATACACACACATTCACACATGCAAACCTACACTACTCACACACACACACACATACTAACGCACAAGCGCGCACACACACACACACAGAGAGAGAGACATAGAGAGAGAGAGAGGCAGGCCAACTGTGCAACTTGTGTCAACTCTAATGTATAAAAACTGCATAGAAATGTGAAGACGTCATTTATAATCATATGATACTCAACTCATTTATGAACTGACACGTTGCCCTCAATTCCTGTCTACTATTTCTTCCCTCACAGAGACTGGGAGCTGAGAAGTGGCTGTGAGCTCTGGTCTGTGAGGATGTTACAGTAAATAAGTTCCTCAAACTAGCACTCCCAACCCTCTTAGCCTTCCCCTGCACTCTGCACTCCGTGTTGATTCAGTGCAGCAGGTTTTATTAACATTTCAATGTTTGCTTTCTTCCTTTCTTTGGGAAATAGACTACGGACTTTTGGTGGGGTTTTATCAGTATCTAATTAAAAATGAACTCCCCGGTGGTGTTTTGTGCAAATTGGTTATCATTGCATGTGGTCTGTGGTCTCCCTCCACAAATCATCACAGGCACCCACCCCACCCACCCACCCACCCCAACAGCCTCTCTTCACCAAATATAAACCACAGGAGAGGTTTTCAGGAGAGTTTGGTCACTTGAAACTAGTTTCACGGTTGTTGGATAAGATTACACAATGGTACAATGTAGTGTACTATGGGAAATATTATCATAGCATAGCATATGTTAATTTCTGTTTGTTAAGTATCGAAAGTTGAATAGTTAATTGGAGAAACTATGCCATAAGGTGCATTAATAGAAGATGTTCTACCATCTTGTCATGTGGTTTGGAGTAAACAAGGGGGGGGGGCTGAGAGGGTAAGACATGGGATACCTGTTGGGTGGGTGGCTTTATGACAATGGTACTTCACACATCGTCATGAGCATCATGTTCTTTCTCTGGTTAATTGCTAGCAGCATATGAAGGTGTCAATTTACACCTCATATATCAGATGGCGCTTCCCTGACCTTACCCTGTAGACAACACGCTCAACAAACCAGCTCTCATAAGGCACTACTGTATAAAAGACCATGTATACTGTGTGATATTTTATAATGCACTGCATTATTGTGAAAGGCAGCATTATTGTGTATAACAAACTATTTATCTAATCCAAAATGCCTTATATAGTATGGAAAAACGAGTCACTTTTCACCACATACGGACTAGCTGTTATGTCTGTATAAAGCTACTTATAAGTAAGTGTTGTCAGGTAAGGACACAGAGTCGGCTGTAGATTTCCACCAGTAATTCCTACCCAGCCTAATACTGTCAAGCATCAATATTTAAACAAACAAAACACTCTTAAATAGAATAAATGAAGACATAGTGCACTGAGCACACAAAAGAGAGTAAAGAGAGACAGAGAGGAAAGAGAGAGAGAGAGAGAGAGACTCAAAGCAAGAGAAAGAGCGAGGGCGAGCAACAATTGTGTAAATAATCCTTCATGAAGCTGCACCTGCAAGCTGTTATTGCGGGCCATGGGATTAAGTGATGTGCTTGCTATTCGTTCGTACTGTACGTACTCTCTCTTTCTCTCTCTCACACACACACACACACACACACACACACACACACACACACACACACACACACACACACACACACAAACAGCATTATTTTCCATTTCTCTTTCACTTATACTCATCCATACATACTATAGCCTATCCAGGTGACATCACGAACATGCAGTAAAAAGGTGACTGATTATAAAGATCCTAAAGGACTACTAATCAAAAAAGGAACAGATTAGGCGCACATCTGGCTCAGTTCTGGCACTCACAAAGCACATCTGTTTTAGACCCTTATTAGCCACGCCAGTGGCCATCTGCTACATAAGGACTGACTGAGAAAGTTGTCATATACCTGAATGGAACAGGTGTGCCCATACACTGTGTGAATTACTGAAGCCTGAAATGTTTTCATATGCAGCATTCATGAAATATATATATTCTACACAGACAACCATCTGCACCTGATTACATCACCAACAAGCAAAATAACTGATTACCCACTTACTACATATTAATGTTAACTTAATTAGCTCATAGCAAAAAGATCTGATGCCACCTCTTTAATTAAGCTAAAGAAAAAGATTTTATTCAATCTTAATTGTCTTAATTATTCCAAGACTGTTTAAACAAAACAACACAAGCAAGCTGAGCAGAAGTCTACCACCGGAGACCTCAAATTGCAGTCGCTGATAGGGATCATCCCGACAGGTTTCCTTTTCCCCCCCAGCAATCCTCTGCCGAGGGAAGCCGAGTCTTGTCTCCACGCCAACCACCTCCACCTCCACCTCCACCCCCATCTCCACCTACCTTTTTGTTTTAACTCTGTCTTCACATCCCAGAGAACAAACGAGGCCCTTTGATCAGGGGAAATCCTTCCCCAGGTGCCAGCGAGGGAGCGAGCGACGGCGCTGACGAGGAGACGACTACCGCTCAAGTCCCCACAGAAGAAGGGGGTTACAGATCTGCCTATAAGATTTGGCCCTGCAGGATTCGAATAGTTTGTATTTTCATGGCATAACTTTACATTATTTTATTTCATGATGCATGCTTTCTAGATCTTCTTTCTCTGCCACTATGCTAAAATGGTGCTGGGCTCATTAGTGTTTGAATGGTTGTAACAGCCAGGCCTTTCTGTCTTCCTGCAGTTGTTGCATGCACATGCACGCGCCCGCCTGTTTGCTGGGCTGTGTATGCTGTGGACGTCCATGAACATGGTGTTGCTGGAGTCCGAATAAACAGATTCTCTTCACCAGCCACGCTGTGGCTCTTGCCAACTCCTATCGCTAAATCCAGCAAACTTGGGTTGAATTGAGAAATACGGTGTGGCCAGTTTCATCAGGAATTCACCACACAAAAAAATACATAACGCTAGTCTTCCCATGGTGACGTGTTTCCAGACCACAACAGCCGAGACTGGCTCCTTTTCTTTTTCTAATGCATAGTAGAAATCTACATGCTCATATATTGTAAAAGGCAAAGGATTTTGATCATTTAACAATAGTTTGATTTTAAAAAGATTTGAAATGACAATTAACAAGCCAACCATTATGTATGTATCCATAAGGATGTGCCTAAAAAAACATCCAACTTCCTCCCTAACCTTCACAATCCACCAACAATATCCAGTATTAGAGTTGTGTGAAGCGGAAAGGGGCTGTTCGCCTAACCTGCTTTACATCCTTTAAGATGCTGCCCTCATGGGAAAAACCCAACTGAGGGTAAATGACTGACTTAATTTACACAACATGCCAACTTGATTTCACAAAAAAAAAACCCAACTGTCTCTTCCTGAGAAAATGTTGTTTACAACCACCTCTCCTCCCACCCTCCTTGTTATGGTCAGCTTTCCCATAAAGTAACGCACACCCCCTATACGCCCTACGGCAGGCTTTCAAAATGCTTACGCCTCAGTTTGTCCGCTGGGAGAAATTCCTCTCCAGGCAGCTGGCCAGGTATCTGACAGTTGAAGAAAGGCCGCAGAGCTGCCCGGGTAGCTCTCATTGATTTGCTTATCATCCCGCCATAGAAAAAAGGGCCATATATCGAAATCCCTCACCCACTGAGCGACCAAAACAAAAATGTTTGGGTTATCCATGTTTGAGCGTCTTTACATCATCTAGCCTATGTGCAGGTTGATCTAGGGCTTTGCGTGTGAATGACACAAACCCCAAATTGAAATGAGCCAGCAGAATCAAAAGAGGCGCTGAAGCACTGGCTGCTCCCACCTCCTGAATGCCCAAAAGCTTCCCAATCAGTAAGACATAGCTAGCCTGGCACCGCACCAAAATCCATTTTGCATTTTGCAAACAGATATCCATGTACCATGTAAAGTCTACTGTCTAAGGGACCAAAGAGTCTTGTGTTGAGCAACAGAGGAGAGTGCACTGAAAGCCAGGCCAAAAGCGGAAACCACTCACGTCAGTGCCTCCCACGCGCTTAGGCTCTTTGTGACAAAGGCGACAACGAACGGCTCCATTAAACCCAATAAAAGCTCCTGTCTCTACAAGGAACACTGTAGCAGCAACAATGCATGAAGAGCTGTTTCCCATTCCAGTGCCTGGTGTACATAATTAGCCTCACTTATAGCAGTCCAGCTGCTGCCTCAAGAGAAGCTAAGCCCTCAAGAGAGCCTACTGGTCTGGCCTGAGGCAGGCTGCACTGTGCAGTTCCCATGGCACACTAACATACAATATGAAAACACATAACAAGACTTTATTTGACTCTCTCATAAGTAGTGCTAAGGTCTGTTGTCATAAAAGTACTGGAAAGCCTTGGATAATCATTTGGATTTGGATTTTCAGAAAGGCATTCTGCTGTTTTTTTTATTTGGATTTTCAGAAAGGCATTCTGCTGTTGACAAAATCAATCAAATTGTCAAATTGATGTTAGAGAAACTACTCTGGACTTACTCCGTCACACAAATCAGACCCCCATTACCCTTGAACTTAAACATTTAAAACAAGTCTTCACACTGTTCCTCGAGGAGGGCATAAAAGAGTTTAAAGTGACCCTGCATGCTGGCACACTGGTGCATTTCAGCAATCCCTGCTTTTCTCAGAGTCGGCAAAGTAAAGTAGCCATCAGTACAACTAATAAAGTTCTGATGGCCCCTTTTCCCCACCACATATGCAATTAGGGCTTAAGTACACCCACCGTTACCCACCCCACCAAACTAATTCTGAGCAGGGCAGCAGTTCCACTCAATGCATTAGAGGGGCCAAGTCAGCCCTTTCAAAGCACTGCTGCTCTTAATTGACCTCTTTGAAGGCTGTTTATACAAAAGGCCTTTTTCAATGTTCAGATGTTGTTGTCCACCTGTTCTCTACGAGCATTGAGAATAGCCGGATGGCTGAAACGTCTACTCTTGCTCTATTAAAACCAGTTGCTGTTTTGTAAGACTTTGTCTAGTCTTTTTTTCAGAGTGTGAACCACTTACAGCTTCATCTTTACATTATTGGTTTTTATGCACCTGGAAACTATCATCTGAGCGCAACAATATTTCTCTGCCTTCTGACGTCCACCTATTCTCAGACATTCTTACTGATGTCTCCTTCAACTGAGGAGACTAAAAATGGACCAGACATGGTATAGAAAGGTATTAACAATACCAACGCTTGTTTCCCAGGGAACACACACACTGTTTCCCTGCACCTGTGCTGAAAGCTGCTTTTGCTAAAACTCTATTCTATATGAGGACATAAACATTAAACTCAGCACCGTCCAACAACTACATGAAACCAAAGAAAGGACCGAAGACTGCCTCCTCTATCAGTCGGAATTAGGCATGTATGGATAGAAATTGACATAATATAATTATTACATAAGACATAAACACATTCCAGAAGCCCATGCTTGCAAATAAATGTGGTCACTTCCTTCGCTCATCAGTGCCACATGACTCTGGGGCCAAATCACAGGAGAACATCCAATCACTGAACGTCCTCAAACCAGGGTGTGAGAGATGGACACTGAGCCAGCAAAGCACTCCAGCAGCACCACGAGTAAGTACTGGTCAAGGAAAGAGCCATAAAGAGAGGTATGTAGAACAATCATCATACACACACAGAACTCTGAGGAAATAAGTCACAAAGAAATAGCGGGGGAAGGAGACCTTGAGATCCTTTGTTTTAGCACAAAACACAAAGTTTCTAAATGCTATGACTTTTTTCTGTGATTGATACAGCAGCCAAGCCAAAGTCTTTCAGCCTGTCAGAATAGCTGTCAAGGATAATAGGTGCAAATTCAGAAAACAATGTAGCCTACTGTAGAACTATGCATGTTGTTATATGAATGTGAAGAGAAAGAAAGCATGATAAAAAAGACAGTAAGTATACAACAAAACAGAATTCACACAGGCCTATTATTTAGGGCCAGTGATAGTCACAAGAGTCCTCACTACAAAATACTAAATCATGAATAGAACTATATTGTAGATATATGGCACATATATTTCATTATGCCTCGGTTCAATGAGAAATATGTCTACCACAAAAAAAAATCCTCAGCAGAATAAGGTTGTATGCTGTCTAAACATTTCTGGTTTGCAAGTGTCATGTTTACAAAGGTGACTGTGTCTATGCATGCACACACCTCATTGCACGTGTGTGTGTGTGTGTGTACAAGTGCGTGCTTGTGAGACACAGAGCGCATGGGCGGAGGGAGGGAAGTGACAATAAGGTGACGTGGGCACTTGCTGACACTTCTTCGGGTGCCCTGTATTTGTTTGTTTTTATATGCTTGCTTGTCTGTCTACTGCAATGTGTGCTGAAGTGTAGCCTGCAACCAAAAATAAGTCACTCAAGTTGTCGCATTTTGCTTGTTGCCCCTGGGTAAACGCGGGCGGTGGCTCTTCCGAAGCACTTCACGGATGAAGCCTGCGGAGAACGCTAAAAGGCAACAAGACAAAACGCAATTAAGACGTCCACCCGCTTATATGACACCTGTTGAAATGTTGTCACATAACCTGATCCCGCGACCTTGATGATCCAATTTACTGTAGGCTACCAGATCCTGGTGCGCGCCTTTGGCACTGATGCTTAAAACGTCGGCCTTAAGATCGACAAACAGAAGTGTAGCCTACAGATCCTATTACCACGGTTAACTGCATTCGATTTCACTTAACGCATTTTTTTCATGATGAAAACAACCTACCGAGTAGACTACGGATGTATACAGCACATGCATGTTGTGAGGGGAGCCGAAGTACATTCAAGAACCATCCCATGAAACACTGATGCTACCACGACACCAAGATGCAGACCGCTGCAAATACTCGGTCAACACAACCTACCCAACCAAGTTTCATACACAGGCTAGCAAATGTTTAATTATGCGTAGGCTACTCACGATTTACGATAGGCATCTAACACATATTATAAAATTATAAAAAGCAAAAAATACAGCCAATACTGCAAAATAAAACCAATAATGATGACTAGTCCAATTTCATTTCTGGCAACAAGTTTCTATGTTTCTTTTCAAGACACACTACAAAACATATAGCCTAATGGTTAAAGTAGCCTGATTCTATTAAAATCAGCAGGCTATTATTAAAGACAGCGTAAACTGGTCACTTTATGCTTCGCCATTAAGACCTAGGGTGATTGTTAAAACGAGCAGTAGCCTATATGAACCTCGTTACGAGGTTTTCCCAAGCGTTTTCCCAGTCCGCCAAACGGCGCGTTTATCTGATCATCATCTTAATTCTCATTTCCCCGTTTTATACAAAGAGCTACGCAAATAGAGGCAGTGTAAACACCCAACAGTCTTGCTACAACCGCAACACTTCGGAGTTCATATCAAGTGTGGCCTGGCTGCAAATTGATTCTCATCACGATCGCTGAAAGTCCCTCGGCACAATTATGGAAATGCCGTAATCGTCATTCCAGTACATTATTCGCATTCATAGCAGTGCGTGACCGCGAGACCAATCGCTTTTCCTACTTCTTTAATGACATTTCAAATACTTCCCGCAAGTTAAAGCATTAGGAAAGTATTCTCAAAGCTAACTATTCAAGTGCACAAATGATTGTGTGAGGCTTACCTTTGAGGGCGATCCCGAAGATGCTGTAGAGGGTGAGGAACATGTGCTGTTTCAAGATCATATTGCCTCACTTCTATCCAACAGCTGCACTACAATAACCAGCACACTTTCTTCCCTCTTTCTGTCTGCGCTCGCTGAACGGGTTATCCAGGTGCAATCAGCTCGGGCTCCTGTTGGGAGATGTCTTCAGCGGTAGTCCCACCGCTTTTTTCGAAATCCACTCGTCGAACAAGAGACACGAGAGAGCTCGCTTTACGGCCAAGGAGAGATGCTCACTCCGCGCACACAGAGCTGAAAAGTACGGCTCTCGCTTCCAGCGCCCCATGGGAGCATGAGCTGGCAGAGTCCCGCCCACGCGTTTGACTGATGAGCAGTTAAACCAATGGCGTCTGTTTACAGTTTTTTCAACTGAACCTGAGTACTCATGAGACTGCTGCGCTTTGGCACTAGTCTACCACGCGCCACATGTGTTGTTCCTGAACGACGGTCCAGGTACACAAATGAGCAGTGTGTCAGTTGTTTATGTAGAAAGGATCGAACATATTCACATGCTGCGTAGGCTATGTATCGGATATGCGCCACAGACAGATTGGGGAGAATAATGTTGATCGGTTTATTTCAATATGATTGGATGCGCATCAGTAATAATGCTTGCCTTAACATAATAATAATAATAATAATAATAATAATAATAATAATTAACTAACAAAGAAATCTAACCCGTTGTAAACACAATGGACATATGGACTATAATTAAATGAATAAAATTCACAGTAGGCTATGTTGCCTGATGATCTTTATGATATGGCCATAGCCAACTGGGGGCGGTGGTAGTGTAGTGGGAGCTGGGCTAGCGTGCAGTAGCCTGAAAGTTGTCGGTTCAATTCCCGGCTTCCACCACTGTGCCCTTGAGCAAGGCACTTAACCCCAATTTGCTCTGGGGACAATGTGATCCCTTGTAATATAGCTGACATATGTAAGTCCCTTTGGTCAAGAAGTCTGCTAAATGTAATGTAATAATAGTAACTGACATCTGTGTCAAAGTAGTGTTTGAATGTCATTATCCAAAAGTTTCCCATCATCATATAAACTGATACAACTTATGATTACAAAATGCTTTCATAGCAGAAAACTTTAGCCAGAGGGTTTGCACAGTTCCAACTGTTTGTGTTGGTCTAATCAGAAATGAATGATGGCAGACATCAGAGACAGCCTTGTCCAAATGATTTCACACAAGCAGGAATGTTTCTTCAAAATGAAACAGAAAGAACACATGGCAATGTGGATACGCTATTCTGTTGATACTTTGACAAAATATCAAAACCAGTCAAAATTCTCACCTTAAGATTGCTCTGTTCAGACACAAAAATGGGGATGGAACTCCACTTTCAATGCTTCCATGAACTTAAGGCATTATTTAAAGAACTGGAATGCAAATCCACAAAAAATTATGAATATTCAAATTCAATAAATTAATGAATGAATTTGTGTAATGGCATTACGCACTGAATATTTGTAAATGATTCCGACAGTGCTCTTGTTTATGACAAGAACTTTTTTGAATTGCACCACAGACCTGGCACCAGAACAGCATCCATTTCCACGTCTCAGATCTAAGGATTTTTGCAGGTTTTAGAAGGAGAGCCAGTCTCGTTTGAATCAGATTTCAGTGCAATCCATCCAACATCAAAATCTCAACAAGTGCCTCCCTCCTGCACATGCATGCCAGTCACAAAGTGCCAAACCGCCATATGGCCTCAAAAGGCTAACCTTTACCAGAGGCCAAGATGAGAGATTATGAGGGGGAAAGAGCAAGTCAATCCCTGTTTGGGGACATCGATAAGGGAAATCCTGCAGTGTGCTGAAAAATGCTTGAGGCATTGACTCCTGTGGAATAGAAGTGTTCTGAATTTCAGTGCACTACCCGACCTGAGGGCCTTTCATAGGCAGCTGAGAGATGGATATTCCTAGTCTCCAAATGCAGTGCTCAGTTATTCGCGGGCATATGCAGCGTTCTCCTGAAGCTGGAAAACTGCCAAATATCCTGCCAAGTGCAGGAGGATTCTTGCCTTGATGAAACCCTCTGAAGTATCACATCGCAGTCAGAGAGAGAGAGGGAGGGAGGGAAGGAGGAAGGGGGGGTTCTTTTTGTCTCAAGCAGGGGAAAGTTTCTCCAGCTGCACAGCGATTGGTGGAAGCTGCTGGTGACCTTGTCAAAAGAGGCAAAGTTTCCAAGACTCGCTCGCTCGCTCATTACAGCTGGTGTATTGACAGCTCCTGGGTCTCATACTAATGAAGCATCTTACAGCCTTAGTGTTTATAAGTGACTCAGCAGGAAAAAGATTTACCTCAACTTAAAGATCGAGTCAGCATTTATTTGCAGAGGTGAGATGTTTTCAAACCAAACATCTAAACAAATACACAGCATTGTTCACATGAATTGATCCCACTTAAAGACTGGTAGATGATTGACAGATGATTACTGTCCCAGGGGCAGTAAAGGGCCAGTCATGGCCTACTGGTTAAGGCTTCGGGCATGTAACCGGAGGGTTGCCGGTTCAATCCCTGACCAGTAGGAACGGCTGAAGTGCCCTTGAGCAAGGCACCTAACCCCTCACTGTTCCCCAAGCGCCGCTGTAGCAAGGCAGCTCACTGCTCCCGGTTAGTGTGTGCTTCACCTCACTGTGTGTACACTGTGTGCTTTGTGTTCACTAATTCACGGACGGGATAAATGCGAAGACCAAATTCTTTGTATACGCAAGTATACTTGGCCGAGAAACCTGGAGAGATTTACATTTACAATGGATCCCTGTCTTGATAGGTTAATTTTATTTACTTTCTCTTCCATTTACAGAAGACAGGGACCACTACAAAAAATTAAATTCTTTCACCGTATAATGTTATATGTTGACCACTGTTGGAATGTGCAGACTGCCGACTCTTTTTGGCATTACAAACAAGTTTCCTGAATTTTCGCTGTTGAGAATGTTACATCCTAGTTGGTCCACATGTCTGTAGTTGGTTATACAGTATTCAAATAAGACTGGTCAAAAACGTTCTGATGTATGAAGGGTCTCCTCCTCTCTTTGTTTTTGGTACCATATAGTGTCCAACTTGACCCGAGGCTCTGTGAGGTTTGCTGATCATGTGTGGTGTTCAATTAGATGTCAAGGACAAGTCTATGACGAGACAGCAAGTGGAGCTTCACGCAACCAGACTCGCTGAATAGTCATTGGCGCTAATAATCAGTGTTCAGTGATAGGCTGGTTGTTCAGATACACTCTCACAAACACTGAATATGAGGAGAAGCTTGAATAGCTTGTCTACATATTTTGCCAGGGGCTGAGAACAGTCATGCTTTGATCAAACATGTTCCTATATATCGTCCTATGCATTTATGCTGTCATTTCACCAGCAGCAACAGAACAGATGAAAGGCACACCATTAAGTAAGGGATAATGTATAGAACGCCGGTCATTATGGGGAAAATAAGTCCCGACAGGGCGAACCGGTGGCGCGTCGGGGTCTTGTTTCGCCCTGAAGGGACTTATTTTCCCATGATGACCGGCGTTCTATACATTATCCCGCTTATTATACGGCTACTTGCCAAAACGAAAAAATAAACTCCATGATATGTCTCTTTACACTTATTTGTTACCGTTTCGTCGTGGCTTTTGCTGAGAAACAAATAATTCGCAACACTACTAAAAGAACATGATAACTCATACAACTGACAGCATGTGAGGCAAACATTTTTACTTTAAAAGGAGTATCATATTAACATGTCCTTACCACTAATCAATTAGGATGTACTACTAATGCCCATGTCAACTTTTTTGGATGACATTAACACTAAATAAAGGTCTCATTTCATCAAATAGTCTTCAGTGGTCAACTTTTTCTAAAGACTAACTGGATAGGCAATAGATTTGCATTAGATATTTTTCTCACTTTAAGTGACCTCTCCTTTTCTTCAGTGGCCACTGATAGATAAGTCTGATTGCCACGTATCCCGTTCCGAGCCTGAGATTGTCTGGCAGGACTGTCGCGCTTATCACTTTGGTCCATTTTCCTGCGTTATCTCCTCACAATGTTCCCCTAAGTCGGTCTGAGACTCACAGGAGCTAATTGGCCTCTGAGCCCTCCGTGTGTCCGGCGCTCCCACTTTTGAATGAGATCCTCCTCCTCGTAATTATCCTTTGGAGAGCAGCAGCCGGTGCCAGGATGAAAAGAGCATGCCCATCGCTGAGTCTTGGCATGTGTGTGAGTGTCTGTGTGTCTGTGTGTGTGTGTGTGTGTGTGTGTGTATGTATGTGTGTTTGTTTGTGTGTGTGTGTGTGTATGTGTGTTTGATTGTGTGTGTGTGTGTGTGTGTGTGTGTGTGTGTGTGTGTGTGTGTGTGTGTGTGGGGAGTCTATATGTGTAATCAAAGCTTATTGGTAGAGAATCTGAGCCTGGCAAATGGGACAGTAATGGGGGGTTGTTGAAAGGCCTTTCAAAAACAGCAGATCAATCTTTATATCATTTTTATTTCTGTCTTTGTCATACTGAAAAATACGTTATTAAAATATGTACAGTATATGGTATGTATAGCACATCATTCCAAAGCTCTGAAACTTCCCCAGGCTTAGAGGTGCAGAATGAATACATCAGCTGTGCAGAAGGATTTCTCTTTGCTTGGCGCAGTGTCTCTTCTGTCCCCGGTGGAGTCACAGGCCTTTCCCAATTACGTTGGTGACATTTGTTTAATGTATCCCAAGGGTTGAGCCAGTGGAGGAGAGTCAGAGAGCCCTCAGACTGCCTCTGGCTTTGGGTTCCCTTCGGGTGAAGACCAGAGGAGGGAGGGATGAGTGTGAAGTGGGAGTCGGGTAGGTTTATATATATAAGTATATATATATATATATATATATACTAATATTGGCACATAGGGCATATGAGTGTGCCTCTTTCCGGCTCTTTCTCATCTCATTCTCTCTCTCTTTCTATCTTTATCTTGTTATCTCTCAATTTATCTTATTTTATATATTTTGAACAAATATTCTTATGCTCTGTGATCGTGTGTGTGTGCATGTGTCAGTGTGTGCTTGTGTTTGTGGGTGTGTGTGCATATGTTTGTGTGTTTGTGCATGCATGTGTGTGTGTGTGTGTGTGTGCATGCATGTATCCACATGGATATTTAGTGCCCCCTATTGTTTTTTAATAATAGTGTGCTGAGCACTCCATTTACAAGCTAGCTCGCTGACTCTGTATATACACAGAGAACCAGGAGTCACGACACCCATATCAAACGTGCCAAACCCATGAGGGTTTCTGTTGGTTAAACCATGACCCGACCCAGCCCATCCCATCTCATTGATATGCCACTGTCAGCATGAATACTTAGGAGACACATTCATTTTAAGTGGTTTATAGTGAAGGCAATGTTTACATTTTTTGAAGCTTTTAGCCCTTTGAAAAACTATGATGTTGTTTGTACATTGCACTTCTATGTGATTATGATGATAATTGATTGGGGCAGTATTGAAAGTGAACATGGCAATAATATAGTGTATGTCATTTAAGTAGCAATGTGCAATGGTACATTAGACTGAAAACACATCGCTGAAACTCCACTGAGCAAATGGTTACCAGGGTGGCTATGATATTCAGTACTTGAATTCTGTAGGTAATACCCAGGTCCTCAGGTAAAGCTCAGGCAGATCACAAAACTGGAGTCATGTAGTCAATAGTACACAATAACCACAGGCAGCAAAAAGGTCAGTCACAAATATGCATTGTTTGTAAACATTTCCAAAACATAATTTTTAATTTTTTGTGAAGAGGCATAGGCTGTTGAAGAGGACCATGAGATGATGGGGAGTAAATTAGATGCATGCAAATTTGAAGCAGATATCAAGGAAAGCCCTCCAGCTTACTGGTTGGATGAAACAGTACTGCTTGTGTTGACCCCATATGGTATTGATGCTGTAGTGCAAAATTATGTCTAGAAAGATAATGGTCAATTTGCCTCAATTACTGTTCACAGAAATGCACAACACATTCTAGGACACTCATCTGTGTTATACAGGATATGTTTTGTGTTCTTCTGTAAATGCCACACTGCTATGACAAGCAGTAGACTCAAAACAGCAATGACCAAGGGCTCTTAGAGTTAAAGCCCATCAGACATTATCCGAGAAACACCTCTCTCTTTCAGGATAGTATCATTGTGACCCTGCATGATCAATTACCTTCTGCACACTGAGCCACATTTCAGAACTATCCATGAGAGATACAGAGGAATACAGAATCGACGACAGCAATGACCAGTTGCAGTTGGTGTGGGAGTAGTTATGGCTCGTTGGGCTACATGAGATGGGCAATGATCCTGTTCGGTGGTGGAGGTGGTGGTGTGGCTGGTCAATTCTCATATTGACTGCTCACAGTGACACTCTGGGGGCTAAAGGGAGAATGAGAATGTGACGTGCTGCTCACAGCTGGGATCTGAATGAGAGAGAGTCTCTCCAGCTCTATAGGCTGGGAGGGGTGCTGTTTAAACTGCTGCTGCTTCTTCTGCAGAGATGAGATTCATTCAGTCAAACACCACTGCTTGACCACAGATGGCCAAGGTGATTTTCTTTTAAATCCAGGACTCGAAATGAGCACATGTCTATCATATGGTGCTTAGATGATAAGTATATGTATAACTGTAATATTAATATTTTGATCCCGTTAGGGAAATTTGGTCTCTGCATTTATCCCATTCATCCCAATGTGTGAAATTAGTGAAACACACTCAGTGAACACACAGTGAGGTGAAGCACACACTAATCCCAGCGCAATGAGCTGCCTGCAACAACAGCGGCGCTCGGGGAGCAGTGAGGGGTTAGGTGCAAGTTCGAAGCGTTAACCAGTAGGCCATGGCTGCACCTCACTATGAACTGTGGTGGGGAAAGCAGATGAATGAAAGTAGTAAAATGGTAAATATAAATTATTTTAAAAACAAAATTTAAAAATGGGGATCAGAGGGCCAGAAGGGGATTCACAGATTTGTAAACTGCAAAGTCGTGAGTTTAAATAGTTAGTCGGAGAAGTTAGCCAAGTTACTAGCAGGAGTTAGCCTGGAGAATACAGACCCTGGTAATCTAGAAAGATTAAGGGTCTGGCCACGAACAATGTAATGGCCCAACTCGAGGGGTGGCACCAAGCATGCATTTGAAAATCTCACTGCACGCAATTGGATAACACTACGACCAATGTTTACTGACCTCCAACGTTGCAGCCCTGTCGTCATCAGTTTAGCTCGCCTCTTGCCCGCCTATATCAGATACGCCGATTTGATTAAAAGTAACGTGCATCATTGCTCATTGCCAGAGTGTCTCGCAGAGACAATTCAATTGTGCTCTCGCGAGAACTCTGGATTTCCAGGGTAAGCAGGAGTTTCAACGCAGGGGAATTTAGAAAAAGGTACTTGGAACCATGGACGTGGCAATGGGTTTGGGACTCCTGTGACGTCACATCTTGCACATGCAGTGACCCCTGTGTAAGTACAGTACTAGTCAAAGTGTAGTCAAAGGAAAAAGTGGTAGAAGAAGGAGATAGAGGGGGGAAGAAAGGGACGTGCATGTTAAGTGCATGTTAGGTGTGTTGGGTTGCTGAAAGTGTTAGGAGAGGAGGTACCCTTGGAAGAGATGGGTCTTCAAGAGCTCCTTAAAGATAGAGAGGGCAAGCTCTGGTAGCACTTGGTAGGTCGTTCCACCATCGGGGGACCATGAGCTGATTTTAACGCTTCTGTCACAGACAACAGAGCCGTTTCGGTGGAGTGGCCACTTTTAAAGCCAGACTGATTAGGATCAAGGGGGCCATTCCGTAAGAGGAATTCTGTGATTTGTTTGGAAGCCGCCCTTTCGATAGCCCTGGATTGGAATGGGAGGAGCAAGAGCAGGCGATAGTTTTCCTCTTGGGTGGGAGCAAGGGAAGGCTTTTTAAGCAGTGGTGTTACCCAAGCCAGTTTAAATGTGTTTGGGAATGTAGCAGGAACCAGCAGGGGCGGATTATGAACTTTCGGGCCCCTGGGCCCAGATGTATTAAGGGCCCTCCCCCAGAATTTTTTTAATTTGTTTGATGTGATTTCCTGTATTCTGGTGCATTTTGGGGATAGCCAATACTAAATTCAATCAGATTCATAGCCTACATCCTGATTTGCTGATATTGAGGCAATGATTCCATGCAAAGGCTTCAGGGCCCCTGACCCCTTGGGCCCCTGGGCCTGGGCCCGGTAGGCCCGTGCAGTAATCCATCCCTGGGAACCAGTGAAGCATTAATCATATGTGTGATTGCTGGCATGATGATAGGAGATGTGGCATGGAGGAGGTTGGTTGGAATTGGGTTCAGTGGGCCTGTAGTAGGACGGAAACGTGTTGGGTTCAGACAACTCACTCTCAATGAGAGGAATGAATGAAGCAAATTATATGCCGTAAATCAGGGAAGACTGAAGGACTGCTGCATGTTGCATGTTTCATGTTGCGCCCTTAACCAGGGAAAGCAGGTTATGACTGCACAGATCAGAGAACTATGTCAGTGGCACTGTGGATCTATCTTATCATAAAAAGCCTTCTTTACAGCAGTGCCGCTGGATGAGAAGGAGGACAGTAGTAACTGGTACCTTGAGATATTGGTAGCCGTTTTTGTTTTGTGCCGTTTCCTCTCAGCTCTGAGGACAGTGTGCAGCAGTCCGAGGGTATCATTCAGCCATGGGTGAGACTGCTTAGGTCGAGCAGATCTGGTAGATAGAGGACAAAGGCTATGCAGACAAGAACAACATTTACCTGTTGTTCTTGTCTGGGTGTCTTGTCGGGTAATGTAATGGGAGGTGGAAGAGCAGTTTACCGTTTCAGATGCCCTTACAAAATCTTGTGATTCTTTTTAATTATTTGCTTTCAAAAAAATATGGTGGGGGTCTATTGTCTTCTCTATACCCTCACTGCGAAACAGCTTTGGCTATTCACATGTATTCCTGTGAGGACTTGGTGGCATAGAAGCAAAGAGGGGGAGTGAGGGTGTGTTTGTGTGTGTGTTTTAATGTACAGAAGCACATATACAGTCCATCTGATCAATAAGTATGTGCCTGGAGTCAATTTTATACACTGACCATTTTCTCACCCATTCATTTCTAATGGCCGGTCATTTTTGACCGGAAATACACATGGGTGTTCTAAAGTTAAATAAAACACTCAAATTGTTATAAAAAAATATATAACATTTTGTTTTGTGTGTTCAGATGCCCTGTGTTAACAAAGCCAAGGAGCCTCATGGTAGTCAGAATAAGTTAACACTATTTTTGAGAGAAAAGAATTGTCTCTGTTACATTTGACCGCGAAAACACAACAGGAGGGAATGTCCACTACAGATTACAGAATACATGCCCTAAAATGTATTTTGTAACACATTCTAATTGATTAATCAAAGTGAGTAAGGTATTTTGAATACTTTGGATTACATCAGCATTGTATTATAGTTCATTAGCAGTGGATGAAAGTTATGTGAGGTTGTGTGAAGTTGTAAGACTCATAGTGTCAACAACATCCCACAGCCTGCTTTATAGTGGAGGATGGATTGATATATAAGCCTGTGCTGTGAAACCTATATTGGCCTAAAACATGCAGACTGGATATAGGCCCCATTGGCCTACAACAAAACTAATTTTACACTCTACATTCCCTGAGATGTTTTTCATTTGGACTACAATATAATCAGAGAAGGAAAGAGAAAGGAGCCATCTAAGAGATACATAGGCTACATGGTGTGTTAAAAAATATTTGAATTTGAGTTTGAAAAGGCTTGGCCTACAAGTTGTAATGATTTAAAATGCTGATTTTGGGAACTCTGTGATTAATGAAAATTAAATATATGACGATCGAAAACTCATGAAAACGCACAATCTGGACATTTTATCTGGACATGTTATCATAACTCGGTTGCCGCTTTGGGTCGAATCAGTGACGCATGCACGTCAGGTCAAAACCAGGCCATTTTCGTGGGTCTATCACTAGGTGGCAGTCTCGCCAGGTCTCGCTGATCACTTCCCGGAAAGTTTACAGGCAACACTTCATATTTCATGAAAGACGATATATCTCCATTTCTAGACACCCTATGACACCCTCTGTATGCACGCCAAGTTTTGTGGAATTCCGTTCATGGGGGGCCACACAATAAATTAATTTATGTTACTATACACCAACTGGCCTGTAGGTGGCCGGAGACAGTTTTCTGTGAATATCTCGAGAACCGTGAGGGGCCTAGGAGGTCCACCTTTTTTATGTATGTTGGTCTTAAGGGGCATGTCAACCCATCCCATTACCACTTATTTCATGTATAGCGCCTCCTAGTTAAAAAAAAAATAAAAGCAAAAAATTAGGTGTTTTCATCACAATATCTCTGGCTGACAAGGTCAAAACTGCACGAAATTAAAAGTGTAGGATCATTATGACACCCTCCGAATGCATGCCAAGTTTTGTGTACTTTCGTTCGTGGATAAAATAATTTATGTGTACATTTAGTGACGTACACCAACAAGGATTCCCGGGACACTGAAAGACCGGGGTACACAAAACTTGGTGGGCATGTACCCCCACATGGATACCGTCATTTTTCGTTTTGATCTGTAGCCCCCCCGCTGGATTGGACCCCCCAAAAGGAGGGTAAGGCAGACACAGTTCTCTGTGAATATCTTGAGAACTGTAGGGCCTAGCATGACCATTTTTTTCCATATGTTTGCCTCCAGGAATCATGTTAACCCATTTCATGTGCACACATGTGCACAAACAGATACACACACACACACACATACATTCACAGTAATCATACGTATGACACATACTCACACAGTAGACATATGTACGCTTGCATGCACAGGCACATACGCAGGCACACACACAAGCATGCACACACACACACACACACACACACACACACACCACACACACACCCACACACACACCCACACACATAACATAAACATAACACAAACAATCAAGAATTTCTCAGAATTATGAACAGGCAAGATGGGGGTGGGGTTGTATAAAATGTATATTACATGTGAAATCTATGAACTAATCATGTTTTGGAACTTGTTGTCTAGCAGATACCAGTGAGAATTGAGTGTGGATAATGCAATTTAGTGAGACAGTTAGAATCATATAGGCCTTTCAGCGTGATTTCTTTTTGTGGAAAAAATGTGCTGGACTGGGCGGCGGTCATATTTTGTACCGCTCTGATGGCGCATTGTTGCAGTGAGACGTAATTTTGTTGGAAGTTAATCTAAAGTGGGTTAGAAAGACACTAGCTTCCTACAAGGACAAGACTCTAGTTTACCGCAGAGAACGTCTAATAAGGGTAGGATGATTTCTGCATGACATGTAATTCCCATTTCTTCTTGAAGCCAAAATAAATCTGTTTATCGGACATGCTTGGTTTTTACTGCAGGTATAGGCTACATTAATCTTAAATTATATCAATAGCCTAGAGTAGGTAAAATAATGTTACCGTTAGCATTGGTTGAGTGATGGAGGCCAATTTGATTATTGATGTATTTGTAGAAAACCATAAATGCGGTTATAGGCTACCAAGAAAATTGATAACAGCACTAATTGCATCTTTCGACTGTCATCTCATTTGCTTATAACCATAACCTAGCCTACTAACAGGAGTTAAGTGAGTTAGCCACAACACGTTCGCTACGTGACGGTTTTCTAATGGAAAATATAGGCTACCTGAAAGATAACCTGATGATGCATCCTAAACAGCATCTGAGTCAACGTTCATTCCCAAACACCCATATAGGCTACTTCAATCCTCTATTTTCAAAGGTGATTCAAGTAAGGAAGAGCATGGCTCAAAGTAAAGTAACTAGGAATGAAACTACATAAATAAGTCAAAGAGAATAATTTGTGTCAACTCGCCGCAATGTAGATTTATTAACGCACCCGTGATCTACATCTCCATTTAAACCAAATGTTTAAGAGCGCACGTGGAGAGATGAATCCAGGGCAGGGCTGTACCTACACATATTTGTTGCAAGTGCTACAAAAATCATTCTTTGCGATGGATGATTTAGTACCAACGTTACACCGGTCCAATACAGTTTTGCCTATGGCTGTACCGTGAGACTGAGACATTTTTTGTTTGTTCGAAGTGCGTGTTTAAGGTGTGAGAGGGGAGTCCATGTGCTTTGATTCCAGCGTGGTAGTAGTCTATGCGATTAAAAAACACGTGTGTGTGAAGTATCCAAACAATGATAACGCTTTCATTATGGCTGCTTTAGCCATAGACCTTGAGCTACTGTACAGTGGGTTGGGTTCCATATAGAAGTGTCGCTTTCCGTGATTCACACAGCTGCGTGAAATGTATTACTACTGATATGCAAAACTATTAACTTTTCGCCAAGAGGTGGCAGCTTAAGTCCGCTTGATACTGTAAGCCATTGGTTCCCAAAGGAGATTTTATTTGGGTCGCCAGCATAGCCTAGTGACAATTTATGTTGTGTAATAGGCCTAGCATAGGGCCTACCTTATATAGCTTATAGTTTGTTAACAGTCACGGTTTTGTCATAACTTCCTCTATGCCAGTGCGTGGATATCTCAATTGCAAAATGAAACAATATTTCTATCGGGCACCTACAATGGACTAGGCTGGGTGAACTCAGCCTGATCTGCCGACGATTCCTTTTCGATTTCATAAAAGATTGAGCTTGGTCTGGCAAAAGCCAGACTAACCATGGACCTCATAGTTGCAAAATGCAAGGGAACATCAGCATATTATTTGCACAAACAATAACGGACAGTAGCTCTTCAACTTGGCCCGTTAAAATGTGTATGTTTTTATTTTTTAAAGGTTTTATAACAATGCTACAATTTTTTTTGGCAAGTGCTACAAATCTATTCACCTTTGCAGCGCCAGTAGGCTACTTTGTGTGCGGCCCGCAAACACACATTCCAAACAAGCATACACAAAAGTTTCAAGAGTGGGGGATGGAGTAGAAGATGGAGACAAATTCATTTGTATGATTTATTTTCGCGGACTGGATGTACAGGACTGAGCGGCGGTCATATTTTGTACCGCTATGCGGTACATCTAGTTTTGTAATGGTCATCATACAGCACCCCATACTGTATGTATTATTCAAATAAAGTTGATTAAAACAGACATTAAAAAAAATTTATTTATCTTAATTTCACAATCAAAAACAATGAGGAAAAATTCAACCTAGTAGGGAAGCGAAAAAGAATAAATATTTTTTAACAAAACAAAAACA
>NC_063190.1:11246705-11381705 GCF_017589495.1 Alosa alosa | reverse complement strand
CTCCTTTCTTTCTTGCAATATGAATCATTCACCAGACCCATTCCCATGTACTGTATCTGATCCAGTGCACGTGTGTCTTCAGCAGTGCCTTGACAGTGTATGAGTCTCATAGCCACTCATTTAGATCAGTGGCTTTCCATTCAATCTGCATTCACACCGCTGTGAGGCTGATGTAGTCAGGATGAGTGAGTCACTTCCAGCAGACTCCCACTGAGGCTTAGAACAAAGATTTATTATTTTTTTGTGTATTTTATTTGTATTTTGTATTTATTTATTTTTGAGTCATCTTAATCTGGTTTGTAACTTTGTAAGTCAAACTTTCCAGAGACACCAATGAAAACACCTCTAGTCTGTTAGATTTGATATACATGCTTAGAACAAAACAAAACAGAAAGAAAATCTGTTTGATCTGAGTGTAGAAAGAAGAGATAAGAAACAACTAGTCCCTGTAATAATTTGTTATGATAAAAGCACTACTGTTTAGTTATTGTGACTGACACACACGCACACACACACACACACACACACACACACACACACACACACACACACACACACACACACACACACACACACACACACACACACACACACACACCACCCCTCACCCCTCACATCACCACATATGGCCATCACCAAATGAAAGGACCGCTCGTACAGAATAAATGACTCCCCAGTCATCCTTTCACTTTGCTCTCAATTTGGCCGCGTAACCTTTCTTTATTTGGTCGTTTCTTTGTGGACAGGAATTCATTTCACACAGTGAAGACTTGCTGTAAACAAGGCTGACTGGGTAACAATCACTGTGTCAATCCCCGCAGACAGGAAGAGTTTCATCCCATTATATCATGAATGCAAACACGATTACAGTAACAAAGGCAGGATTACAGTCACAATGCAGAAAAAGGAAGAAAAGTGACATGCTTTTAAATTGATAAATAAGAACTAGAAGAGGATGAGGATAGAAAAAGAAACGCACAGGCCCACTGATACACCCAAAGAGGCTGTTTAAAGGTTTAAAAAGGCAGCCTGGAAATAATAGATCCCCCCCCACACACACACACACACACACACACACACACACACACACTGTTCTTTGTAGACTGAATAGTAGTCAGCAGCACAATGAATCACATCAAATATAACGTGAGCTAGGCTCAGAATTGAATCTTTAACCGCCTGAGTTTATAATTTGTACAATGAAAACGCTTCTGCTTACAGCACACGTGCCAGATTTCCCTTGTCTGTCTCAGGTGCACCTGTGGTTAGTGTTCATCCAGTTGCATTAGGCCTGAATACACAACCTCCAGCATGAGGCCTGTGTGATGATGAGGATGACACACTGCCAACAAAGATGAAAGCCATTACTGTGAGCTTTTCTCACTGCTGTTGAAACTCAATGTTTGTCAGTGTTTGAAAGAAAAAGGAAGGAAATTAAGGAAGGGTAAAATTAAATATAATTCACCATATAAAGATATAACCACAGTGTTTTCTGCACTGCTATTGGATGTATAAAGACATTTGCATCTACCCCTTATGAGTGAGTTCTTCTATAAGCACCAGTTTATCAAAAGACATTCATAAATACTATATGTATCTGGCATTCACTGTCAAAACCTGAGTTTCCTCCACTCTATGTTCATCTGTCTCCCCTAATATTAAGTTTAGCAAAGGGAACTCTGTAGGCTTGTCTATCACATTGTGAGTGTGTTTTTATATCCAGAAGCAGAAGTAATCAAGAGTAACCATAGTAACATGAGGCACAAACTGGGAAGTGAGGAGCGACATGCGGGACCTTCACTGGAGCCAGGGAAGCATATTGGCCTCCAATCAATCTCTCAATCCAGGGAATATCTATTGAGTATTCATTTCAACTAGCTCTAATTATAGGATACTTCATGCTACCTGGGGTCTAAAGATGTCTACATTCACTTCTTCTACAGACCGAGATGCATATTGATGCAGTCATCAACTGAATACTGTGAAATACCATAGAAAAAACACAGAATATACGGCATCATCATACAATGTTATTGTAGGGCAATTCCATGGAAAATTTTGTTTTTTGTAACATCCATAACACCAATAAAATGTGATGGTATGGTATGATGTGAATGATTACATTAAATTTGAGCATTTGCTATTTTTGGCTGAAGGAATGTACATGAGAAAAAAATGCACAAAAAATTAATGTTATCATTCACATCATACAAATGCCAAGGCATTTCACTGGCGTTATGGATGTGACAAAAAGTCTGTGGAATTGCCCGTAAAATGTTGCACTTATTCATTTTATGCTACATGTTCAATACTGTATGATGTTAACAAGTGTATTTCAGATTACAATCTCACGATACTAATTATTGACAGCGGCAACAGTTCCTGCATGACAGGCACGTGAAACTGCATGTGTGAGCAAAGGACTTTCGGTCGCTTTCCTCACCATAAGATCCTTCAAGCTGCTTCATTTCATTCAAATGTAGCAGGTTCAATTATGTCAGAATAAACAAAGGTAAACAAAGGAAACTTGCCATTATAATATTTTTGGCTAAAATCCTGCTCTTGTAATTTCATGTGGAACAGCATGATATTTGTAATGTTAATCAGAAAGATCGTCATGTTTTTTCACATTTGCCTAAATGTTAGGGTAACTAAGTGGAGTCGAATGAACTTCTAGAAGAAACTAAAACCCATTCATCTGAACAAGAAGAAAGAACAAAGCAGATTTCAGATGTATGCTTATTCTCTTTCCTACTGTAATTTCATCCACCATGTCTATTTGTTCATCAACCTAGCAACTGCTCTCTCTTTCTCTCTTTCAAGACATAAGCATGCCTCTCTCTCTCTCTCAGGGAAAACAGAGAGAATGTAATATGCGCCTGAGGCTGAATAGCATACTTTGAAAATTGATGTTGCAGAATGTCTCATTCTCTCTTTGCCTTTTCCTTCAACTTCTCAGCTTGTAATGAATCTAGCCCTTCTCACAGCTCTGTGAATGTATAAGGTTTGAAATGTGTTTCCCCCCTCTGCTGTGTCGTGTTTCTCCCCAAGGCAATGTTACCCTCGGGGAGGTCTTGGTAAACACATGCAACTACTGTAGGAAAACTAATATGCTCACTTCATGAAAACCACACAGAAAAAAGGCAAGGTCATCATCCTCTTTACTGCAGCACTGCAAAAAGAAAATAACCTTATTACTCTCTCAACCTCGATAGGGGGCGGAGGGTATTATTATCGGATCTGTATGCCCGCCTGTTCACACGTGTGTGTGTGTGTGCGTGTGTGTGTGTGTGTGAGAGAGAGAGAGAGGGAGAGAGAGAGAGAATAAATGTGTGTGTGTGCACACTCACATTACTTCAAAATTACTGGTCTTATTAAAATGTTAAAACAAGGTAGACAGTCACCATATCTCAGTAATCCTTATGCATGACTATCTGGATACAGATTAGGATGCTGGAATTGTGTCACTTTCTTTAACACTGTAAGAAAAAGTCAAGTGTCGCTGGCTGCTCTTGTTGGAGAAGGATTTGTAAATGCATGGCCTCATCTGAATATCAGTAATGAGACTCTACTTTGTTAGGATTTATTGCTACTGTTTGCTGCCTTCACATCTGGAGGCAGAGTCCCTGAAAAAGATAGGAATTGTTGTCTTTGTTCAGTGCAATATGTTGCTCACATTGGCAAATTTATGATGTCCAGCCAACTGTTACATAGAATAAGAGATCCTGAATGAGCTTCTGTGTCTGTGGTGGAAATGTCTCTATTGGTACTGCCAGAATATGTGCTAGGCCTGTATGTTGAGTACATAATGTATGAAACTGTGTATGGTTAGCATATGCATCAAAGATTAAACCAGCACTTGTTTAATCATCTTTTTCTCAAATGATTTTATGCCATGGGAAGAGCCAAGAAGAGTTTTATTAGAAAAAGATCAAATCGAAACCTGAAACTTTTAATGTAAGAGAAGACAGTGAGCTACAGTACACATCGAACAGCTCTGGGCCTGATACTAGGTTGTAGCGTCTTTGTTGCAGGTTTCCATTTAAAGTCTTTGTAATGTGGGCAGTGTGGCGCAGTGCTGAGCTGCCATTCCTCCCTGGTGCTCTCTGAAGCTCTCGGGTTACTGCTGTATGGTTTAGCCTGACCCAGTGGCAGCTGGTTTTCACACAGATCACTGCCTAGAAAATGATGTGCAATTTGAAATTTAATGACCCAAAATCACAATTTCTCCACAATGAATGAGGGCAGCAGCAGTAGCATCCCTTTCATAGACGAGGCTCTTTCACTTGGGCATTCACCTTGAACAGCAATAATGGGTCACTGTTATATCATCCTGCAACAGTAGAGTGCTGCAACACTTCCGAAAGCATCTGCACCAGAGAGTCAAACATGTAATAACGTCTTTATCTCCACATTCAAGAAGCTCTTCATTCTGGCTCAATGTTGTGCACTGAGATTCAGGGATAAGTAGCCTAACTCTTTTCCACCATATCTCATCATGTTCATTTCAAAAGCTTTATGTTCATAGACATACTGGTGTAGATATTGTTTTTGTTGGTAGGCTTTTCCAGACATTTGTCATAAAATGTTACTAGCTCTTGGGATTTATTATAATTCCTAATGTCAGTCTCACCATGTCTATTTATATTCTTTATGGTTATAGATATTATAGATATAGTTTTGATAAAGTGGTATAGATTTGTGATACTGTATTTTTGACAAGGTGTTATTGTATTTTTCTATGTAATTCTTTATGTCTTGGAGTCGAATGGAGAGGATTCTTTGAGTAGGATGGAGCAGAATGTTTGTGTGGTGGGTTGGTCAGCTCGTGTTATACAAAGGTGTTTGTCAGAGGATAGATACCTGTTCCTCCCTTTCATGTTGGCGCTGCAACACGAGCATCAGTCCATCCCACACTTGCAGGCTGAGTGCCAAGCTGGCCCATATGCCACGGAAGCTTCTCTCTCTCTCGTTCTTTCTCTCTCTCTCGTCTCTCCCTCTCCTCTCTCTCTCACTGATCAGGCTCAGGGCCAGATGCTGGATGCAGCGACATCGCTTGCTCTCGGATGGACAGCCAGAGTGAAATGAGGAAAATGTTATTTACAGAATATTCTGTTTCGGCAGTAGATGCCGTTTCTCATCTAGACAGAACTCAATTGTTCTTAGATGTGTTTTGTTAACTGTTGAAAGCACTCTACTTTTAAAGTCTATTTACCTAAACCACTCTTCCTTTTCAATCTTTCTTTTTCATATAGCCTTTCACTCGGTTTTAATTAAACTTTTCATTTCCATGTGCTTTTTTTGTCTGCTCATCTGAAAAGCTCTTTGAATTGCAATTGCATATGAAATGAGAAAGACTTGCCTTGTCTTTTGTTCCCTCACTGAACCTACATCAGGCAGTCATACTGTACTTACTTGGTTGCAGTGAAGAGATTTGCAGGAATGCACCATTTTTGATACTGGTGTTCTGAAAGCTTGGTAAAATTATCAAAGCATCAGATCTCTGAATGAAATGCCGCGGGCCCTTTAGGACACGTCCATGGCCACAGACTCATGCTCTCATCATGCAGTTTGTTGACCACCTGTTCTGCCCCCCAACCCACCAGCAGGAGACACTGTTGCCGTGACAGGAACATGAACCCCGGGCCAGCCTCACCCCTGACCACAATGGCAGTAAGGCTCCTGGCCAACCTAATGGCAACGCTGCTGAAGCCCTCAATAAGAGGCAAGCATTTCTCCAGTGTCCCAACTAAAGGCTCTTAAAGGTGGGGTAAGCGATTGCACATGACGTTTGTTTGTGTTTATATTTACTTTTCTTGGCAAACGCTTTTGTCTAAAATAATGCACATTGTATTCTAATCAAGGGCCACACACACCAGAGGTAGCTCACCCCTCTCTTTAGGGTTTTGTTTTTCGTCTGAGGGACAGGTTGCCGCCACTTTGTTTGTCTCAAGAGCCTGTGTTGCCTACAGAGACCAGGTTTTTCAGTGTACTCACGGGATGGGCAGCGAGCGGATCGTAAGGAGATGTTAGCTGAATGTGACAAAAATGTTATGGGTTTGAAATCGTGTACGATTGCTGACCATTATCATTATTTCAAGTTCTAAAGCATTCTAAAGAAAACAACATTATGAAGGTTTAGGCCTATACAACTATAAATGAAACTGAACTGCAACTTAAAGTTACTTCAAGATTACTTTGTGGAGCTAAAGTAAAGTCCTGTGGAGCTAAAGTAAGTGTACTAAACTCCACTGGCCTTCTTGGCTTTACACTTTCCCCTTGACATCTTGAGCCTCAGCTCCTCAGCCTGAGGCTACACTTCTTTTATTTACAGGACTCATGAAGTAAACATACAGCAGTTCCTTACATGAGTTAAATATCTGTTTTGTTGAACTTTCTCATACGTGTATATATATATATAATAATAAATATAATATAATAAATATAATAATATATAATAAGTATATATATATATATATATATATATATATTTATTTTAGTCCTGAGCGGTGTGTCCTTGGCTGATTCAGCAGTGACTGAAGCACATGCTGTGCAAATAAATAGGATATTTTGCCGAGGGAACAAACAATCTACTTCAAGCTGTATAGTGACTAGGGCACAGATGCACACACACAAGGGACTGCTGGGTGGCTGTACACACACAGAGACAGACACACACACATATTGACACTGAGAGAAAAAGGTGTGGATTGGTGATGTGTAGTGTCTATCCGTGGCCAGAGCAAGAGGGTAAAGCTTAAATGTGGTTGCTATTTTTCACTTTTTTGTTTGTTATTGACTTTTGTTTTTAATATAGCAGCATGCTTGGCAACTGTGCATGCCAATAAAGCTATTGAAATTGAACCGAGTGTAAGTGGTAGAGTGGTGGTCTGTTATTGTGTCTAGCCATGGCCAGAGGGAGAGGGTAAAGCTCAACCCCGAGGATCCCCATGGGCCATATGGAGAAGGACAGCAGCAGCTCCAAGGCGGAGGTCCGCGAGGTGGACGCATGGACATGCAGCCAGCTAGCGGGGCGAATCCATCTGGGCCGCACGCCCTCCGTGCCGCAGGATCACTGACCCGGACGGAGTGGCACGGAAAAGCCGAGCTTCTCCCAGAGGGAAGCCCACGGCTGGCCTCTCGCTCACCCGCTCTCCCACCGTCATGCTCCTGATGGCACGCTGACACCGGCTGGAGTCTGGGCCGGACATGGGCCAGTCGCATGCTAGATCCAGGCCTGAGGCCTGTCTGCCACAATCTGGCTATCTGGACCTGATATGACTCTTGGCCGGTAGCCATGTTAGCAGTTTTGTGCAATTCGAGAAATACATGCAAATGTTCAGAGGACACACACAGAGGATTGTGATTGCAGAAAGGATCCCAAGTTGTTTAAAATGTAAGAAAGCAGTTCTGTATCAGGGCAATTCCATGCAAAGGTCATCCTTACAATGGAAAAAAAAGTTGTGCACACGCAAATGGAACTGTTGTTAAAATCTTCATTTAGGTCTATATTTTATTGTTTGTAACTGATCAGATTGAATTTGATGGAGAATTACACCCTTTTTACATCATAAATATGGTGTGCAACCATACAGAAACAACATTTTTCACATGGTAATATTATACATATATATATTATATATATTGAAAAAGTGTATAAATGGACCCAAGGTTCAAACAAATTGTGTCATTTGACAAATTCCAGATTGACAAGGGAATGGTAGAGTAATGTCTATGCTCAGCTTGCCTTTAAGAGCACAACTCCTTACATTTGTAAGGCTTTTGTTTTTAAGTCAGCAAGTTCCATGGCCATGTCACATCCATAATGTTTAATAGGAAAAGTTTATGCTACACATACAGTGTTGATGCGACAATGTCCATAGTGTCTGTGCAAAGCTGATTTATATCAATGTAAAGTTTGATGACCAAATTGTGCCACTTTCTTTCTTTTAAAACCTTTAATGGTGCGTTATGGATGTGACGTTATGGATGTTACATAATGTGAATTTACAAGAGATTTTGTTATACCTCGAAGCCGATAAAACGTCTGTTCTAGTGGCATGTCAGTTTCAACGCATTTCACCTTAGTGTTTAGGCCTACAATTGACATTCCAAAGATTATTGGGTTGATCAAAACCACAAGGAGGCCTTGCCTAACTATTAGCAAAACAAACATAATATTAAAATATAACCGCAAGCGGTGATTTAACGGGGTCCGAGCAAAATGAACATGAGGTAGCATAGCTTTTTAGTTTACATATGTTTCGATTGTTTGGGCCCAATTGTTCAAAAAAAAAAAAAATGATTGGATTTCGGTTATCGGTTTCAGTTACCAGATTTCGCTATCGGTTTCAAATCTTGAAAATTGTTGTTCAAAGTTGTTCAAAGGGAAACAAGGATCCTGAAATTGGATTAGATCACATAATCTATTCTTGGTTTTGATCAGGATAAAACCTTTGTGTTGTTCAAAACTGAGTTGGATTGGAATAAATTTGATCCATAAAATTAGGATTACCCTGTGCTGTAACGTTATAGTGTGCTAACCTTCACAACCCAACAGTATTCTAACAGTATTCTATTCTAGTATGCTAACCTCCACAACCCAACTGAAGGAACTGTAGGGGGCGATGTGGGTTGAGGTAGAGTGAGTGTGTGGCGAGCAGGCAGAGCCTCGGTCAGAAGGCTCAATGGTATGGAGTGATGACACGGAGATGGCAGGTTTCGGGGGGGACACAAGTGAACTTTATTTGAGTTTCAATTCATCTGTTCTTTTGTTCTTTACTTGTATGTGTGCTGCATCAAAGAGGAAACAAACAGAAAATGGAGTAATCAGTGAAATGGGGTAAATCAGTACAGATCCCAACTCACAGCAATAAACTGAAATCATATGGCTATATAAGGTACAACCAGGGCTCCGAACCGGTTCAAGGAATGAAAACGAAAACCGAAAACGAACGGAATTTTACAGAATTTTACAGAAATCCACAAAACCGGTTAATAACGTTTTTTTTCGTTCTCTATATATTTTATAAAATTTCACAAAAGCATATCCGAAGTGTTCTACTCGTTTGATTGTAGGCGAACAACCTAACAATTTGATTTCTGCTGTTAGAAAAAAAAAACGAATAAATGGACCTTTGGTCCAAATGTGTATATTTTGTCTTGCTGTTGTAATGTAACCTATCCGTCTGCCACTTCGGATCTTAGGCCAGCTCGTAGCGTAGGCTACTGAAACTGATTTGGAAATTGTTTGTAGCCTATGCGTAATAGCCTATTTTGCCTTTCCACGCCTTGTCGTTTTAAAGTCGGGATTTGAAATGTTTGCGCAATTGCAAATTTGAGATAGGCCTTGTCAGCAACAGACAGGTTCGTTTATAAACAGGGTTGGAATTATAGCGCAAGCCTTTGAAGATCTCCATATGGATAAAACTTAAGGTAAGGAGTTTAGCACGTATCCAGAAATATTTTTGATAAGAAATTATTTATAGGCATAGGTTAGGCCTACAGTAAGTCTGTAGGCTATGGGGTGGATAGCCCATCTGAATGTTTTTGGATGCTGCCTGTGATTTATTATTTTTGGGCATAGCTACGGTATAGGCTAAATCAAGGGGAAATATTCTAAGGTAAAGTCCACAAAAATAGACTTGATAGGCCCGCCAAACACTGCCGGAACTTTAAGAACGAACTATATTTTGCGTTCCGAACCGGTTCAGGACCGATATGTTGGTGGCGGAACGCATGCAAGAACGAAAACGTTAAACATAGGCCTACCTGAACCGTTCGGAACGTGAAAAATAATTTCGTTTTCAAGCCCTGGGTACAACTAAACAATACTTGACATCCCAAGTCAACCAACATCATCTAATCATCTCTCACATGCATCTCTCACATGGGACTCCAACACACCAAACCAACAAACAAAGACCTTAACTTTACACATGATGGCAGAGCTACAAATGATAAAAATCACAAAAGTCATAGTGAGGGTCATTAAAGTGATGACTTAGGTTAACTCAAAGACGCACACAAAGCAGGAGACACTGGAGTGCTGGGTTGAGATGAACAAAAGAGTGAACAGGGCGAGCAAACAATTTATCCTGGTCTGAGCACCTGCTCCGGAGCTACAGGGTTTCCCAGCAGGTTAACTGGGCGTGGTTAGGTGGCAGAGCCAAACAATCCTGCAAAATTTCTCCACAGCACTTTCACCTCAAGGACAGTGCAGATTTAAGTGTACATTTGAAAATGAGAAACAATATAATAATAATAATAATAATAATAATAATAATATATATATTATCAATACTCTATTGTAGTATGCTAACCACCACAACCCAACAGTATTCTAACAGTACTCTGTTCTAGTGTGCTAATCTCTACAACCCAATAGTATTCTAACAATACTTGATTCTACAGGACTATTTATTTGTCGTTGATAAGATGAAGGGTTTGATAATGGAAGGCAGTGTTTCCCAGAGAATTGAATTGTATTTGTGGTGGTAGGTGAAGGGGGATGGGTTCTGTGTTGGAGTCAATAAGATAAACAGCCTATAATTATAAAGTTATACTCGCATTGCACTACAAGTCCATATTGACAAGTAGCTGTAATGTTATAGTGTGCTAACCTCCACAACCCAACAGCATTGTATTCTAGTATGCTAACCTCCACAACCCAACAGCATTCAAACACTAATGCTTCAGGTGGGTTTTGAACACTCAACCTAAGGATCACCAGTACAAGGCATTATCCCACTGAGCCACTGTCAATCCTACATATTGGACAGTCACATTCACATGGTGAAAATGTGTATTGGTAAACACACAACAAGAAAAACTCCAAGCATACATTTGACAATAAAATGAAGGGCTTCCCTAAAAGAGTACACCTGAACTCAGTGGGATAATGCCTTGTACTGGTGTTTCTTAGGTTGAGTGTTTGAATCCCTGTTAGAGCTTTAGGATTTGTCATTTAAGATTCACACCATTGAACAGCACCTGAATGACATCAGCCAATCAACATTCACACTCATCAGTTGCCAAGAATCAGAATGCCAGGACTATCTATTACATTTAGGGGAACTTCTTTGTTTACTATTTTTCCTTCATCATTACGTCTATCATATTTATATTTCATCCATTAGTGTTCATCTCTACAAATGTCTAATTGCCCCAGAATTTCAAAAAGTTTTCAGGTGTACTCTTTTAGGGAAGCCCTTCATTTTATTGTCAAATGTATGCTTGGAGTTTTTCTTGTTGTGTGTTTACCAATACACATTATTATTATGTTAATGACAGTGGCTCAGTGGGATAATGCCTTGTACTGGTGTTCCTTAGGTTGAGAGTTCGGATGTCACGCATGAAACAATGCTGCAGAAACATGAAAATACGACTTTGAGTTTAGTAGGCTATAATTTTCAGTTCCTGTTTATCTATTGCACGATGGGTAATGATTTAAAGGAATCGTGTTGCAGTCTTGTAAATAGTGACCCTGCAAGATCCCTAGTCATTGCAAAATCATAGTCTGTGACTTAAAACTCTACTACTTGTCTTTAGATGTGAGAGGGTCTGAGACTGTAGTCTTTCAAAAATCTTTTCCAAATCTTTGCAAATCTTTCCAAAGTCTGTCAGTGTAAGGAGCGCTTGAGGTGAAAGTGCTGTGGAGAAATTGCAGGGCTGTTTGGCTCTGCCACCTAACCACACCCAGTTTACCTGCTGGGAAAACCCTGTAGCTCCGGAGCAGGATAAATTGTTTGCTCGTCCTCAGTTCACTCTTTTTGTTCATCTCAACCCAGCACTTCAGTGTGTCTTGCTCTGTGTGCGTCTTTGAGTTAACGTAAGTTATCACTTTAATGACCCTCACTATGACTTTTGTGATGTTTATCAGTTTGTAGAGTAGCTCTGCCATCATGTGTAAAGTTAAGGTCTTTGTTTGTTGGTTTGGTGTGTTGGGAGTCCCATGTGAGAGATGATTAGGTGATGTTGGTTGACTTGGGATGTCAAGTATTGTTTAGTTCTACCTTATAGCCATATGATTTCAGTTTATTGTTCAAATGTCAATTGGTTTGTTTGTGAGTTGGGATCTGTACTGATTTACCCCATTTCACTGATTACTCAATTTTCTGTTTGTTTCCTCTTTGATGCAGCACACATAAAAGTAAAAAAAAACGTTATTAACCGGTTTTGTGGATTTCAGAATAACGTTTCTGTTCCGGAACAGTTGAAGACCATTTTGTTTTCGTTTCCGTTTCCGCTCCTCATAAAATTCTGTAAAATTCCGTTCGTTTTCGTTTTCGTTCCTTGAACCGGTTCGGAGCCCTGGTTGTACCTTATATAGCCATATGATTTCAGTTTATTGCTGTGAGTTGGGATCTGTACTGATTTACCCCATTTCACTGATTACTCCATTTTCTGTTTGTTTCCTCTTTGATGCAGCACACATACAAGTAAAGAACAAAAGAACAGATGAATTGAAACTCAAATAAAGTTCACTTGTGTTGCACCGAAACCTGCCATCTCCATGTCATCACTCCATACCATTGAGCCTTCTGACCGAGGCTCTGCCTGCTCGCCACACACTCACTCTACCTCGACCCACATCGCCTCCTACAGTTCCTTCAGTTGGGTTGTGGAGGTTAGCATACTAGAATAGAATACTGTTAAGAATACTGTTGGGTTGTGGAGGTTAGCACACTATAACGTTACAGCTACTTGTCAGGACTTGTCGTGCAAGGCAAGTATAACTGCATAATTATAGGCTGTTCATCTTATTGACTCCAACACAGAACCCACCCCCACCCCCCTTCACCTACCACCACAAATACAATTCCATTCTGTGGGAAACACTGCCTTCCATCATCAGACCCTTCATCTTATCCATGACAAATGCATAGTCCTGTAGAATAGAGTATTGTTAGAATACTATTGAGTTGTGGAGATTAGCGCACTAGAATACTACTGTTAGAATACTGTTGGGTTGTGGAGGTTAGCACACTAGAATAGGGTATTGTTAGAATACTATTAGGTTGTGGAGGTTAGCACCAGGGTGCGATTTGTAGGGGGGGATGGTGAGGATTTCCCCCCCTCTGGTTTTCCTATCCCTACCTCTGCTAAATTATTTTTATCCCCGATGGGGACTACATTTATCCCCCTCTGCCCTTCATATCGATTATGCTACTTCATATAAGTAAAGCGCTGCAACGTGAGAACAGTCTAGTAGGCTAGCCTACATAATAATCTAACATCAGAAATGCACCGTCACCGTCAGCACTCATGCTGCTGTGCTGACACAGTGGCTGCGTGATAACTTAATTTGGCCTTGATCTTGCAGGACATTTCAGAATGTCGAGTGTGTAATCCATCATAAATGGCTAGTTTCAATGGAAAAGTTAGCTGGACAAATGAAAGAATACGAGAAGGATTCAGTGAAGCATATAGTCATATTTTAGAACCTTCAAAATTAGAAAACTGATGCAACTGAGATGGAGGACAACTGCACATAGAGTAGAACGTATAGGCCTATTGTCCGAAGGAACTTACATTAAATGAGGAGATATTTGCTGAATGTCACAAAAAGTGTTACAGAAATTGCTTGGCATCGCTTATTCAATGGCTCTCTATCGAAACACCTGTAGTTTGCGGAGGACGAACGAGAAAGCACTCCTTTGATAAATCAGCCAGTAGCCTAGGCTAGGCCTAATAGACAAATAACTTTCAGAAATAATCTGTACTGCAAAAACGAATGTTGGTGGGTATTTAAACTATCTAGCGGGTGTTTTAACAGCTGCAAGAAATAGAAGCTTCATGGTCTTTATGTTCTGGTTAAGTAAATTATTTTCATAAAACTTCAAGTTGCCCTATAACTTTACTCTCCAAACTCTTCACTGCACTGTAGCCAATTAACTGACAGTATGATGGTAGGCTATTTATTTTCTGTAGGCTACAATAAACACATTTATTTTTTCAACTTTTGCAATATTACGCACTTGGCTACTGAACACAAATCAGCAGGAGAGAGAATGCACGTAGCCTACGCAACTAACACTGTTAGCCAATTCACTAACTTAAGACTTCAGTGCCATCATATACAACGTTTTTTTTGCACAACAAATACAGAAAGGATGGAGGCAGCAAAAGTAGAGGAGTAATTTCAGATGGGGCAAGAACAAGGTGAATTTGTATGCTTGTCAAAACGTAGTCCTACCCTGCATTAGAGAAGCTGATCATCATACCAAACACACTCGCTGTTTAAAGTCATACACCACGGTAAACTAAAACTAAAATGTTACAAAGGTGGCAAAATTAATATAGGCTATTATTAGCCATGACATTACCGAAATCCGGTAACTGAAATCTGATAACCGAAATCCGATCACGTTTCTTTTGAACAATTGGACCCAAACAATCAAAGCATATGTAAAACTAAAAAGCTATGCTACCTCATGTTCGTTTTGCTCGGACCCCGTAAATCACCGCTTGCGGTTATATTTTTAAATGTGACGCGATATGCCAGCATTTGAAGTGTCAGGTCCTCTGTAGCTAATACCCACAGAATAACATTAGTAACGGCAGCAATAAACTAGATGTACCGCATAGCGGTACAAAATATGACCGCCTCTCAGTCCTGCATATTCTCTTTGCAAAAATAAATCACGCTTGTCAATTTGTCTCCATCTCCTCCTCCTACAACTCATGTGCATGTAAATGAGTGTGTGCATATGTGAGTTTGTGTGTGTGTGTGTGTGCGTGTGTGTGTTTCCATGCGCACATGCGTATGCGTGCCTGTGTGTGTGTGTTTATGTGTCTGCATTCATGTGGGTGGGTGTTTGTGCATGTGTGTGTGTGTGTGTGTGTGTGTGTGTGCTTGCCTGTCTGTATGTGTGCGACTGTGCGTGCGTGCGTGTGTGTGTGTGTGTGTGTGTGTGTGTGTGTGTGTGTGTGTGTGCACTTGCGCGTGCATGTACTTTATGTGTGCAAATCACAAATGAGTGGGTATGGGTTAGGTTGATGTGGGCTCTTGAGACTAACATACCATAAATATTTTGTCATCTTGGGTGCAACGTTAAGCAAACATGCAGATGAACAGGCACTTTGGATAACAGTGTGTGAATTAATGCAAATGAAAGGCTTCTCTTTTAACCAGAGTGCAAGGGCACAAGGGGCACAAAGCTGCATTCTTATGGCATTTCATGGTTCTCACTTACAATTTTTAAAACAAATTATTAGGGAGAGAAAATCCATCAGTGACCCAGAAGGACAAACTAATATGGACTTTTGGTCCAATTTAAACTAACAAGTCGTCACTGGATAGACTTGAGTAGCATGAATATTTCGCCACGTGGTTCTGCAGAACGGTGCCCCGCCCACCTTGATACCTATTGAGGAAATAGCTGGACACCGAATAAACTGCGCTGTGCCTAGCCTCCATTTAAAAGGGGCTACGTGCAGTAAGATTGCGCAACACCCAAACAGAGCAGGACTGACCGATTGGCCATGAGTGTGTGCCTAGCCCCCTACTGCTGTACGCCCCACGTCTAACTTTAAACTTTGCTGTCCAGGGGGGTAGGCTACTGAGGCTGAACTCCACGGGGAAAGACAAGGCGCAATCAACGCAGTTCAACAGTCTGAAACGTAAAGATGGCTGAAATATGTCACAATGGTGATTTACTAGATCTCAACGATTTTTTCCAAATGGAGCCCAAATTGCGCCAGTACGAAGGCGACTACCATCGCAGGTAATTTGCAGATTCCCTGTTTCGTGTACACATGACTTCATCAGTGCAACAGATAAAGTATGTTTAAGAAGTTCACAGAACTCTCTTGCCGTGGTAGACAAGTGCAAGCACGTGGCAGAGCTGTTTCCACGAAGGAAACCATGATGAAGTAGGCTATAACGCTCAGTTAACTTTGAGGAAAGTACAGCGCATGTTACGATGCATCATAGTTGTCAAGAACGGTCAGTATCTTCAATGTCAACCAACTACTGTAGCAATTTGAGGGGTCAGTCTCCATATAGCCAATCACCGAACGTACTGAACATGATATCCGCACTGTTCAACCAATAGAACTCCGCGTGTCACACAACGGAACTCGTGCGAGCGTCGACAGTCCAATGGCTTTGTCAGAATCTAAGCTCCTCTTAATATTTTACATTACAAGATTATGGGCAAAATTGTAAGTAGCAATGTTGTACTTGAGTAGCCAACTGGTCTTGCTCTCACAAAACATAACTGCACTAGGGCCTACTAAGTGTCAAAACTGCAGTTTTCTGAGTATCAAAACCGTTTTCAAATGCAAGAAATGCAATATTTTGGACCCGAAAAAACTGTATTGCACTGCACTATACTGCAGAAATGCAACAGTAGGGCTATGTACCACACTGTAGATCTACTTGTCCCATAACTGCATCTATGTTTAGTTAGAGTAATGACTTAATAAAATAACAGACTTTTGTCAATAGCTCTCCATAAGGATATGAGAATTAGTGTATGTTGGAGGAAGGCCAGGTCAATTTGCCATCAAGAATGACCATCTGCAATACAATATTGTTGGCCATTTTGGAACTTCTTTTAGAGAACTCATCGATCTATAATAATAATATCTGCCAATAATAAAATGCTCCTGAAGCCTGTCTGTAGGATGTCCCTGCACCCTAGCTGTTTTGGTTACTACAAGGAGGAATGTACAGTTGTCTTAGACCATGTTATGAACTCTTTTGTTGACGCATGCACATACTGGTGCCATGCAGCTCACCCTGATGACTGATTATCACCATTGTGCAGAGGTGAGCGAGAGTGAACATGAAGACGCAAAAAGTACGGAACTGTCACATGCCTTTGCAAGATCCATTCAGCAGAAGTCTGCTAATTGGACCAAGAAAGTGTTAGCACCGTGAAGTCTCACTCCTGAAGACTTGGCACTTGGCAGGCTTCTTTGGCCTGACAGCCAGGACTCCTGCATGCCACAGACTGGCATTCATGTGGTGTCATGTTAAAAGCCTTGATGTCAGGCTTTGTGGAAGAGCTGCAGTTCTGCTGCTTAAGTGGTGAGATGTTTTGCAGGAGGTAAAGACCTGGGAAGACGGCCACTAAGTGGAGAGTGGAATTTTGCCTGTGGCATCAGTTGTAGGGCTGTAACGATACACCAACCTCACAATTCGGTTTGTATCACGATTTTTTTGACCCGCGGTTTGATCTGAATCTCAATTTTTCTTTTTTTTTTTTTTTTTTTTTTGGGGTGGGGCTAGACATTTTATTAAATAACATTTTAATAGCCTCCCTTAGAACACTAGAGGATTACAATATAATATATCTATTATTTTATATCCTGATATAAAAAAATTTTTCTGAATGACTGATATTTATGACAGCACACTTTATGCAGATTAGCCTATAGCCAACTCTACCTCTTTAATTCAGCTGTCTGGTTGAAGCCTGGAAATATTGTAAACAAAGTAGCATAATTGGCTAGCTTAGCCTATCATAGTCTACTGACTGGACTGTTCAGTTTTCCCATGTGTGTTTAAGTTTCAAGGTAATACTTGTTCTCCTTGGGACAGGCCCTTTTGGGAAACGTTGGTATTGAGATGATCAGTCAACTTCAGTCAACTATGTGCAGCATGCTAATGATGCTAAGCGGATTTAATAGTAATGTAGCTAGTCGTCTTCTATGCGTCCTTGCTTTCACGATTGTGAATGTTTTATTTAAGTCGCGCGTGTTCATTGAGCAGGAGCTCAGGAGGGAGAGGGTGTGCGAGAGAGAGGGGGCAAGGGAGGGAGAGGTATGAAATTATTATTTATTTATTTGTTTGTTTGTTTTTGGACAACATAGGCTACCGATAAGTAAAGCGGGAGATGTGGGTTGCTTTTGCGGCCGCTAAGAAGCACTGCGTGAAACACTAAAAAGGTGTGTCGCGATTCTGCCTTTTCACACCGTGACACATCGTTGATATGAATGTCGCGATTTCGGTTTCGAATCGTATATCGTTAGTCAACAAGTACACCTCGCTTGACATCAAGCCCCGCCCACATCCAACTCAGCCATGTTTTCTTTGCCTACGTCACTCCCCATACGCTTTGGCTTTAGGCCTGCTGCCGACAGCCCGGTAGCGAATGATATAGTATATTGTTTCATATTAGATGATAGAAACTGATGATGTAGGCTAAACACAAATTACATTTCATGCAACCACAGTGAATTTTTCATGTAGGCCTAGGCTAGTTACTGTAATTGGTTAGGTGTACTTTTTTAGTTCATTTGATTTCGGTTTTGAAACAATAACATGCACATTCAAAAAAATGGTCATTTTAAATATTGATGACAATGTGTTCAAACGTAAAACGAGCCATATTTCATTTCATTTAGCCCTCAAAAGTAGAATGGTGTGTTGTTTCATTATCATGGACTATCAGTTTAACAGCAAGAATTCTCCATTACAACCAAATGTCGGCAAAGAAAGTCCCCTCCTATGATGAATGTGAGTAAAGCCCTCCCTGATGAACTTAATGCTTTTTTATGCTTTCCTTTGACATGAAAAACACAGACTATATTGGACTAGCTGCAGCATGTGAAGCAAATGAGGATGCACCTTTCTGTGTCTCTGAGGTCGATGTGAGCAATGCCTTTAGGAGGGTAAATTGTAGAAAAGCTACTGGACGGATGGAATTTCTAACAGGGTTTTGAAATCCTCGCTGCTCAGTTAGCTCCTGTGTTCACTTATATCTTTAACACATCATTGGCTCAAGAGACAGTTCCTACTTGCCTCAAGCAGTCTGTTATTGTTCCAGTACCGAAAAACAAAAGTCCATCATGTCTGAATGACTACAGCCCAGTAGCCCTGGCGTCTACAGTGATGAAGTGTTTTGAGAAGCTTGTGAAAAACATTATCTGCTCATCCCTCCTGCCTCCTTGACCCCCTCCAATTTGCTTACAGAGCCAACAGGTCTACAGAGGATGCCATCTCAAACCTCATGCACACCACCTTAACTCACCTGGAGGAGGGGAATGGGAATTATGTGAGGATGCTGTTCATTGACTTTAGTTCAGCATTCAACACGATAGTACCTCTCACCTTGGTCACAAAGATGAAGGCCTTAGGACTGAACACCACCCTGTGTCACTGGATATTTGACTTCCTCACCAACCGTTCACAAGTGGTTAGAGTGGGGGTCTGACATCTGACTCATTAACCATCAGCACTGGTGCTCCCCAAGGCTGTGTTTTGAGTCCACTGCTGTACAACATCTACACACATGACTGCAAAGCCAACAGTAGTCATACCTCCATCATCAAGTTTGCAGATGACACAGTGACCTTGGGCCTGATTAGTAACAACAGTGAACAGTTCTACTTGGATCAGGTTGATGAGGTGGCACAGTGGTGTCAATCTAACAGCTTGACACTGAATATCAATAAAAACCAAGGAAATGGTAGTGGATTACAGAAGGCAGCAGCAGAACTACAGTTACACCCCACTAATGATCAGCGGGCAACCTGTAGAGAGAGTCACAAGTTTTAAATACCTTGGTGTCCACATTACTGAAGACTTAACATGGACTGTTAACACTCAATATGTTCTGAAGAAGTCCAGACAATCGACTCTACTTCCTTCGTCAGCTAAGGAAATTCAAAGTTTCTACATCCATCATGAAGGCCTTCTACACTTCAGCGGTTGAGAGTGTTCTAACTGGTAGCATCATCACCTGGTATGGGAACTCCACAGTTAGAGATTGTAGTACTCTGCAGAGAGTAGTGCGCTCAGCTGAACGTACTATAAGAACTCAACTCCCTGCTCTACAAGATATCTATTCCAGAAGAGTACTCCTAAGAGCCCAAAAAGATTCTGAAGGACTCTTCTCATCCTAACAATGGATTATTCCTACCGCTGAAATCAAGAAGACGCCTATGTAGTCACAAAGCCAGAACTGAGAGACTCAGGAGAAGTTTTTTATCCCCAGGCCATCCGAACTCTGAACTCACACTATACTGACTTTGCACACATTCCTCCTCAGCACTCATGACCCCCACACACACACACACACACCCACACACACCTACAAGACTTTTAGCACTTTTACATCCCTCTCCTATGCTACAGACCTTTTATTTATTTTCTTATTTCATCACATGTCAAAACACACACACACACACACACACACACATATCTGACTTTGTCCAACTTTTGCACACTTTTCATTTATTATTTTTGATTTCTCCTCCATCTACCCATGTCCTTGATTGCCTACCCTTTCTGCCCCCCCACCCCCCACCCCACCCCCATCCCCAACACACACACTTACATCATCACTGTCATCACTTCACATACATACAGCACACTGCTTGCTACAGTAAGCCTCCTCTACATACTTGCTGCACACTGCCCCCACATACACAGCACATTGTCTTCTGTGGATCTTCTCCAACACACATCCCCAACATACTTACAGCACACTGCCCCCACCTACCCACACACACACACACACACTCACACACACACACACACACACACACAGTCACTGCTCCACTCCCCTCCCGCCCACACACACATCTTCACTGTCATCACTCACATACATTACATACAGTACTCTGCTTGCAATAGTAAGTCCCTGACCCCCAACACACACACTTACATCATCACTGTCATCGCTCACATACATACAGCACTGCTTTGCTACAGTAAGCCTCCTCTACATACTTGCTGCACACTGCCCCCCCACATACACAGCACATTGTCTCTTCCAACACACATCCTTCTACATACTTACAGCACACTGCCCCCACCTACCCACCTTCACTGCTCCACTCCCCTCCCGCCCACACACACACATCTTCACTGTCATCACTCTCACATACATTACATACAGTACTCTGCTTGCAATAGTAAGTCCCTGACCCCCAAACACACACACACTTACATCATCACTGTCATCACTTCACATACATACAGCACACTGCTTGCTACAGTAAGCCTCCTCTACATACTTGCTGCACACTGCCCCCCACATACACAGCACATTGTCTTGTGGATCTTCTCCAACACACATCCTCTACATACTTACAGCACACTGCCCCCACCTACCCACCTACACACACACACACACACACACACACACACACACACACACACAGTCACTGCTCCACTCCCTCCACACACACATCTTCACTGTCATCACTCACATACATTACATACAGTACTCTGCTTGCAATAGTAAGTCCCTGCCCCCAATACACAGCACATTGTCTCATGAGGAAGCTTCTCCAACACACATATTGCACACTGCCCTCTCCCCCACATACACAGCACACTATCCCATCTCCCCTGTCATCCCCCCAACACACACACCAAGACCCCTGGCAGTTGGGTTAGCCCCTTGAGCCGTGGATCTGCCCAAGGTTTCTTCCTTGGTAAGGGGTTTTCTTTGCCCCTGTTGCTCTTGGTTGCTCTTGGGTGCTCCTTGTTGGTGCCCCCCCCCCAATCCCAATCCTCCCCACCTTTTTATGCAGCCCTTGCCACTTAATCTACTAAACCCCTCTTCTACTGCACTTTTTACCCCATTAATGCACAAATAGGCTGACACCAGACATAATTTCACTGCATTTCTTACTTCCAGTAACTATATGCATGTGACAATAAACTTCCTTGTATCCTTGTATCCTTGTATCCTACAAAGGGGCGATTTTGCTTTATTAACAGGTGAACTAGAAGCATGCATTGTGTAACGTTAACCGGTCAGATCAAGCTAGACATATCCTCATCTCAAATATAGGCTACTGCCCAGCAAGCAGCTATCGGACCACCGGTAGATAGGTTACTTGTCAGCAACCCGCAATGGTAACGTTAGGCCACCGGCAGTGTACCGTATAAATGAATAAAGAAAAGGTGGTCAAAGCTGCGGTTCGTTAGCCTAGCGGACCGCGGTAGAACCCATGTGCAAAAACTCAGCGGTCCGCCGGCGACAGCGAAACTGGGCCGCCGCCAGCCTCTTGCCATCTGGGTGGTTAACTTTGCTGGCTAGCTAGTTCCTATCTGACGAACGAGTAGTGTGACAATTAAAATGTTGGTGCTGTTGCGAGTTGTTGCACTGGTTTGAATCCACTGTTTACGTGTTGCACAATAAAACGTGTTTTGCAGTAAGTTGCTGGTTTGTAGAATGTAGCACTAGCAGCTCGCTCAGTCTCGTTGCGAGTTCTGGCTCTCTGCTGACTGCCTCCCTCTCGCCGCTAGCAATTTTAAACTGTGTGACGTAATACAAAAAAACATGGCTGACTTGGATGTGGGCTGGGCTTGATGTCAAGCCCCGCCTTCCCGCAGGCTGCAGCGAGATGTGAATTGTCTTGACGTTCTTTGAAGGGTTTATTGAAAACCCAAAGAAACACATTTGTCTTCAATATACCACATAATGTATAATATGCTATACACAAGGCCTACAACATGTACTGTACCAAATCAAGAAGACATAAGTAAAAAGAATCCTTTTAAGGTGTGTTCAGTCTGGCAAAATATACTAATTTAAGGCATCTTCATCGTCTGCTTTTCTCATTGGAACATTTATGAGGTTATTTTTTTAGTTTTAGTTCATCTCTGTAAATGATCCCAATGCATATATAAGCACAATATGATACTGCAGTTATAAGTAGGCTACGTCTTTTTTTGTCAAGCATCATTTGAATCAATTTAATTCAACCTCAGATTGTTACGCTCAGTTTAAAATGACCTCCATCAATTTTCTGACACTCAAATGAGGTGGGAAAAGCCTTGCTTTGGAGTATTTGTACTGATAAATTAATACTATGCAACCTTGAGTGGGTAAGTAAGTGCTCTGCGTCCACTAGGCATATGCATGTTCTGGTAGTGTGTCATTTTCTGTTAGTCTTGCACTAAGGGCAGAGAAAAACAATAATTGCCATATATTCATAACCAAATTCCAATTATCCATTATAAAGCGAATTATATAATTGGAGGTGTGACTTCATGAATGCAAAATGTTTATTTTTGTATCTTCCCCATATTTTTATTTGACACATATTTACTCTGAAGGGCAGTGGCTCAGGAGTAACAGCATCTGAGCCTCTGGAGGTGTCTGAGTTGACTCTGGCACCATTGCCTGTAAGATCTTCTTTAGTAAGATACTGAACCCATACTGGTCTCAGTGATTGAACATAAAGCTTGATGTGAGGCATTAACAGTAAACCAGTTCTATTTTTATTCATCTATCACCTTAATGAGATTTTTGCTTTATAGTGTCTGACAATCAATATTTATTTGCGTATGCCTGTGTTTGTACTCAGTTATTTTGTTCAAGTAGTTTCATGAAACCACCGGTGAATTAAGGTACACCCAACAGACCAACCTACATGGAGGTGATGAATCATTTCCCATAAAAATTAGATTGTTTTCATATGTTTAGTACTTTTTATGGCAGAAATACCATTTCCAATTTTATTGACACCCTGAAGAGATGTTTTATGTGCTTGACTGCTCATAAGGGCTTTGTAAACAGGAGTGTATGGGGGGGCTCTGATTCATGAATATGACCCACACATGTTGCCATCGAAAGTCCCCACTCACACTACTCAAGGTGAGCTGACTGAAGGGGTTTATTGTCCCAAGTTTATGTTAGTGCTTCGAGAAAATTGCCAGGAGAAAATCCCTGTCACAAGAGATAGGCATAGTTGAAGATGCACATGGCAGTCATATAGCAACATTATTATTATGGTAGAACTGGATGAATTGAATGGCTATTTGTACTACTGATTCAGAAAAGATAGGGTAGAGTAGGCTATTTCAAATGGTAGCAATCTCAGATCAACAATTTATCATAGAAAAGAGTCACTCAATCACCATTAAAAAAAAACACAAAAGACACAAATTTAACCAGTCATAAATCATACATTGCATTATGGGATGAGGGTGACATTGTGTTTTCCTAGCTCATTACACTATAGCCCGAGGAGAGAGGACTTTAAAACTACATAGTCCATGGGTCAGCTATGTCAACTCCACATACATAAATGTTCCTAAGTTAAAACTTTGTTGAACTTTTCTGTTCTATTTCAGTTGTGGGATTGATTGGTTGGCCCTAAAATGACTATCGGTAGTTTAATGACATTTCCGAAAGCACCTCTTTTCACCAAAACTCCCCACAGACATATCTATCCTTTCTCTCCTATTCATTTGTTTTCAGAGGTACCCTCTGCACATTTTACTACTGCCCATTTTACTTTTTTAAAAGCATACTGTTGGCTTTACATATGGCCATTGATTGTCTTTGTACAGTTCATAAAGGAATTAATAAGAATGCCATTGGTACTGTTACTGCATACCTGCCTAGATGACACCTGAATGGATGTGGTCTGGGTGAGGTCAGAGTCTGGCCCTGAAACGTCTGCTTTAGTCAGCCTCTGTCTAAATATTTCACTGCTAACTAACCAGTAATGCTAGCATGTAAGGCTTTATCCAGAGCTGAAATGGGGAAATAGCAATGTAACTTTCTTCAGTTACAAAACTCTCAACAATGCAATACTGCACAGTGCTCGAGGCACCACATTGAATGAACAATTTCCTCTGTGCACCATATCCCTTTCTCAACCTCACCAGACAGGATCTTTCTACCTCAAGAAATCCTCAGAGAGACATTTTAATTAAAACGGGGAACATGCAGCATGGCCTTGCATTTACTTGCTCTTCCATAAGGACTTGTAAGACATTGATCTTTTTGGACGGTGCACACACATGATTGACTCAAACAGATGTCCTGTTATTATTCATATTCATTTTTAAATACAGTCTGAAGGCTCCTGTGCCCAAGGACACATTTGAAATGGTTGATTTAGACGTAGTTCATAGGTAACAAAAATGGCAACATGATGAAACTTTGTGTGGTGTGATGTATCATGTTGTCTTATGTACGGCAGATGTTTGGTAATGAAGGAGTAGGATGCAGGGAAACATCAGTATACTTTTAACAAGACGATTTGTAACTAGATGTACCGCATAGCGGTACAAAATATGACCGCCGCTCAGTCCTGTACATCCGTTGCGCGAAAATAAATCACACTAATCAATTTGTCTCCATCTTTTACTCCATCCCCCAATCTTGAAAGTTTTGTGTATGCTTGTTTGGCATGCCTTTGTGTGTGTGTGTGTGTGTGTGTGTGTGTGCTGCACAGGAAGTAGCCTACTGGCGCTGAAAAGGTGAATAGATTGTAGAATAGCCAAAGAAGTTGTAGCATTGTTATAAAACCTTTAAAATCTCTAAACAATCACAAGTAGGGCAGTTCATCACAGTTCATCCATTGCAACTGGATTGATGAAAGGTCACTTACACCTGATACAAAGGTATCAGCATGTTATAATTTTTATTTATTTATTTATTTATTTATTTATTTATTTATTTATTTATTAATTAATTAATTAATAAATAAACAAAAACATCTCTGTCAGTTCCATGCCGTTTTCAACAGCTATCAAAAACAAAGGTCATTTTTGGATGGATAGATTTTTTGTGAATGTTTCTTCTTCTACATAAGATTTTAGTCATCTTTAGTTTATGTGATACTTTATTGTCAATGCACAATATGCTAAATATACTATTGTCAATATAATATGCTAAATATACTAAAATACAAATTATACTAACACTTAATACAATATATAAAAATATACTAAAATACAAATTACAAAAATACAAATTATACTAACTAACACTTAATCTAAATCAATTCAATCTAAATCAAGTCTATATATCTATATATTTAACTATTTAAGAAAATGAATAAGTGTGGCCACAGTTCGGCTGTGGCATGGAGGGGGTTATGCATATGTGCTAATGCGCTAATATAGCACGCAAACAGTGAGGCATAAAGACAGTGGTACAAGTGGCTAGTGGACAGACAGTACCAAACATGGAGGGGGTGAAGACAGACTATGCAGAGAAGTCTATCTCTCCTCTTCACTTAAGTGAGGCATTGAACAACAGTTCAATGGCCCTGGGGACAAATGATATATATATTTGAAAGTCTGAATATATCGATCAAAAACCCTGAATATATAGGTCAAAACCTGAGAATATATGTCAAAATCTGAATATATATATATATATATATATATATATATATATATATATATATATATATATATATATATATATAAAATATATATATATATATATATATATATATATATATATATATATATATATATATATATATATATATGTAAAATTCTGAATATATATATATAAAAAACCTGAGAATATATATATATAATCTGAATCAAAACCCTGAATATATATATATAAAAACCTGAGAATATATATCAAAATCTGAGAATATATATAGGCCTGTGGCTTATTTAATTTTACTGTAATAAGCTCATCATTGGTAGTAATGAAAAGGCAGCTTTTGTTTTATCTTTCAGTATATTTCTATAAGGCATTGAAGCAGAAATTGCCAATGCACTCAAAAGTCTCTGAAATGTTGAAAGTCTTGAAGACCCATGGAAAAAGGGTACAAAGTGTTCCTGTGAAATATGTTGCCCTTTCATCTTTAGGCTTGTTTTGCTTGTATAGTGTGTTGTTTTGCGTGTGTGTGTGTGTGTGTGTGTGTGTGTGTGTGTGTGTGTATGCAGAGGGGAGCTGTGGGTTGCTCAAGCTCTCCTGAAATAGAAAAGGTACATGATATTTCAGAGTAGGAAGGCATGTCTTCATGCTGCCGCAGCTGCGCACGTGGAAGTGTGTGAAAATGATCCACCCCTCATATTATGCCAGTCCAGATGGTGATGGACAGCTGTTCAAAAGGTTGCCCACAACTGGCCAAGATCCATTCTAGTAATCGATACCCCCACAATAAGCAACAGTGACTGTGCCTTTTTAAATTTGAAGTAGTAAACCCTTTCACCTCCAGTTCATATGCTGAGGACTCAGAATATTTTGTTTGCATATTCTTAATTAGACTCCTGGAGAGAGTCTGTGTCACTTTGGATGAGAATGTCTGCTAAATACCAGCCATCTCTGCAATCCCTACCAAGATTTATTTTACATACAAAATAACAAACTAAGCAAAGGGAAAAGCAGCAAATAATTCATAATTTTGAAGAGATTCATAGTTTTAAAATGTGGAGCCTATAAATGAGTAAGCATCCTACAAGGATAGTCTAATTCAGTGGGTTTAGAAATGTATTCTGCATAGACAGACAGACATACATTGAACTGCAGACACTGATGATGGTCTATAACAGAGGAATGGTCAAAACACACTCATTTCCAGACAGGCAGACTTAATATCAAGATCAATATCACTAGCTTCTCTGGCCTAAGAAAGATTAACTCCAAGACATATATACAGTATATATAAGTATATGCACAGTATATATAATATATAGATAGAATATATATATATACTGTGTGTGTGTGTGTGTGTGTGTGTATTCTGACTGTTTTCCTGTATATACATGAAGCCTCTGTCTGTTACATGTATCTCATATATCTCATCTCATGTGACTGAAGGTACCAGCTGTTTAAGGAGCGTCTCTCGCAGGTGGAGCAGATGGAGGGAGACTTTGATCAGTTCACAAAGGGCTACCAGTCCTACGGCACGCAGCGGCAGGCCAACAACGGCCTCTTCTTCAGGGAGTGGGCTCCTGGGGCTGACGAGCTCTACCTGACCGGAGACTTCAGTGAGTGCTCTCTCTGGCTGGCACACACCTGCTAGTGCTTTTCTGTTGCACATGCATGTGCATGTACAGCTCTGGAAAATATTTAGAGACCACTGCACATTTTTCTGACATCATCCCATGGTTGCTGAGTGACATTCGAATGAGTTGACGGTCATATTCAAATTTGCAGCGGTCTCTTAATTTTTGAATATGACCGTCAACTCCTTCGAATGTCACTCAGCAACCATGGGATGACATCGGAAAAATGTGCAGTGGTCTCTTTAATATTTTCCAGAGCTGTACTGTATGTGTGTGCACACATGCATTTGGTCACATACACGCAGCACACACACCCACACACATGTATGCACACATAGCAGAGTTGAACACTCACTCACATGTAGAAACACACACACACACACACACAACACAAACAAACACATGTGCACACACACACACACACACACACACACAAACACATGTGCACGCACACACAAACATGCCCTTTCCCGCAGACGACCCCACTCCCGCCTCCCCAACACACACACTGCAAATCATCCATCCCAAAATTGCCCCCTGTCCCCTGCCTCATGTGTTTGTCTATAACTCAGTGGGGCTTAGTGTGGGTGATGACACGGCCACAACCAGCACCCTGGGCTTCTTATTAAACGGCTGTGGAGATCTCTCCATCTCTCTCTCTCTCTCTCTCTCTCTCCCTCCATCTGTCTTTTTTTTCTTTCTGTTTTCCATGCTTCCCCACCCTGTCTTTGTCCTTCCTTTTTTCTTCCCTTCTTTCTTTTCTTCCTCCTCTCTCTCTCCCTCTCTCCACTCACTCTCTCTCTGTCTGTGCATCTTCAGACCCCCTCGGGGAGCTAATTGTACTCTCCCCAGAGTGACTATGATGAAGACAGCATGAGCTGAGTGGGAGCTGTGTGGATGACCATCCCTGCCCCTTGCTCCCTGCTTCATTCACAGATACACAGTTTGGACTGAAGAGATACTGTGGATTTTGCTCCGCTGCCAAACATGTTTCAGCTTGACATAAGTCCCCTCTCAGCTAGTACAAAACCTACTGCTCATAACCTTTATTTGTTTTAAACCCATAAGGACCCTCTCAGCTAGTACAGAACCTACTGCTCATAACCTTTATTTGTTTTAAACCCATAAGTCCCCTCTCAGCTAGTACAGAACCTTTCCTGCTACTGCTCATAACTTTATTTGTTTTAAACCCATAAGGACCCGTGGTGGCACAGGTGGCACAGGCGGCACAAACTAATTCAGTGTACTGGACATTTCCCTGGAAGCCTTTTCCCGTATCACCCATAGTTTACTTATTTGAAATGCTGTAAAGGAAACTGCCACTGCGTATTCAGAATTGATGCTATTTTTACTATATTTTGTTTTACATTAATTTTTTTACATAAATGAAGAACCAAATGGAGAGTATTATCCCTGTCAGCCTGTGCGCAATCTCCACTACTACTATAAATTATGTTAAGTGAAGGAGTGGCTGTTGTTTTATTTTGAAATGGTTGTTATTTTATTTGCTCTTACTAGAATTGGGAATTGGTTTCCTTGAATGTCCTTGTGCATAAAGACACTTCAGCCATCTCAGTCATCCATATTCTCTAATTGTGCTGCAGGCATGACCATCTCCTATATTTGATTTGCTGTCTACAGTGTTACAGGGGCACTTGGAGGCCACGGCTAATCTTGTTTTTTTTATATTTAATGCATTAACTCACAGCGTTTTTGAAATGAAAAGAAAAGATTATTGCCTACTGGCTTAGGCTACCCGACTGGCAAGACTGGTTAGTCCCCTGAAATGGAAGGATCCTCACCTCACCATCCAACACACACCTACTCACTCAGATTGTCACACCATTTCCCCACTAAGAAGAAAATAGGATATGGGACTGATGGATCGGTCTCTATTTTTTTTTTTATATGGCCTGGCAAATGTAATGTAAGACGTGGATTATAACAGAGATATGTTAGCAGTGTTGTGTCTATTGTGATGCTTCACTCTACACAGTGGGCAGTCCGTTGTCGGTCCAGTAATTACTGTCTTACCAGCAGTCGTTGTTTACTTTCTTTTGTTCTTTGGATCCTTTCTGACGGGTAGGTATATCAGTGCATGGACCAACAGAGAGCATTGTTATTTGTCTTTTATATTTCATATTTATGATGGACGCAAACTGTGCAACTAATGTGATCTATATTTACTGCCATATAAGCCTGTGCACAGTGTTGCAGTACAACATCAATATTTTGAGCTACTTGTAACTCCGGCAGAAATGCATTTTACTAAGCCAACGGCCGTCCGAAAGTCTTGGTCATCATCTGTCCATTACCCTGCCTGCTTATGTCCACACAACCCACCTGCCCCTGTCTTCTCCCCTCAGGATCCCATTTCACATTTCTCTCCCCTGTTCAGGTAATCTCTCTCTTTTTAAACTGTCTCCGCCACTGACAACCACCACCAGCAGCAGCGGTGGCGGCAGCGTCAAGGCAAATCCCAACCTCTAATTCACTGAGCTATTGCATTTTGACACTGCTCATAGTATTCCATTTCAATTTCACAGAGACTGGGGGTGTTGAAGGGCGGAGGGCTGGAGGGCGAGAGGGGAGGGCGGGAGGGAGGAGGGAGAGGAGAGGGAGAGGGAGAGAGAGAGAGAGAGAGAGAGAGAGAGAGAGAGAGAGAGAGAGAGAGAGAGAGAGAGAGAGAGAGAGAGAGAGAGAGAGAGAGAGAGAGAGAGAGAGAGAGAGAGAGAGAGAGAGAGAGAGAGAGAGAGAGAGAGAGAGAGAGAGAGAGAGAGAGAGAGAGAGAGAGAGAGAGAGAGAGAGAGAACAAGAGAAAGGGGGAGAGAGAGAAACCCAGCAGTAATCTCTGGTTGGTGTCAGTGTGGGGCAGATGCATAATGCAAATTCTCCCACATTTTTCTTGAGTTAGTTATTTATTTATTTATTTTCTGCTCTGCCTCACGATTAGTGTTGAGAAAAGTACAACACACGGGGGCAGGAAAAGAAGGAAGAATGAAATGATCTGTGAAAAATTCTTACTGCTCACTGCTCGCCTTCTGCAGGGTCAGGGTCATTTACCTCTGTGACCTTTCCCCCTTGTGGGTTGGATGATGTACTAACAGACATAGTCAAAGAGGGCCTATGACCTGGTGTGATAAAAATCATACCTCAAACCACAGCAGCCTGAAAACATGAATTTGGCCGACTAAAGTGTGCCGGCTTAAATATCTCTTCTCTATGATGACTCTGTTGGCAACTCAAAGGAACCTCATCCGCTTTACATTTCCCTTTTGCTCATCTGCTGAAGAAACCCATTTCAAATGTCACCCTGAAATTAGTGATTAGTATGCTCTAGCTTGGCATCATTTCTGATAACATGTCATTGAAAGGTCCCCTAACATAGCCCAGTTAGTTTTGTGATTGATATGAATATGTAATCAAAACAGACTTATCAGCAGTGATGAATGTGACTAGAATAGGTGATGTTATGTTGTACTATATCAGAGTATTTTGCAGCCTGAATTGTTCACAGTTTATTTATATCGTAAGGGCTGTCTTGTTTAGTAGGAGCAAGTGTGAGACAATGTGAGCGAGGGAGTGTGAGTGAATATGAATTCATTCAGCTCAGTTTCTTCTTTTACATGATTGAATTGAAAATTAGCAATGGCTTCTCTCTTGCACTGCCTTCTGAAAGCCTTTTTTGTGCATAATGTGAAATGTTCAATCATTTCATTCTCACTTTCATTCCTCTCCTCCTCCTTATTCCTCTCTCGCCAGACAACTGGAACAAAACCTCTCATCCTTTCACCAAGAAGGAGTACGGCAAGTGGGAGCTTTACCTCCCGCCGAGACGAGACAAGACCCCAGCCGTTGCCCACGAGTCCAAACTCAAGGTGCCAGCACTTTTCACTCTCTCTAGAGAGAATCACCCTCCGACAACGGTCATAAGACGACTTGTATACTGTGCAATTGATAGTGGCATAAGGACTATGTGAAATTAGTTTATTGCACCTTACTGCGTAAGCCATACAGTTCTTGCCCCCCAGTCTATAGCATTGGGTGTGAGCAGACTTGAGACCCTGTGGGTGTGGGGTGGGATGGGGGGGTTGTTATGGATGTCTTGGGAAAGAGAGGTGAGCTGCTGTCTTCTCCTTGGCTGACAGTGTAGCTGCAGGAGAGATTAGCCTCTCCTGCACGGAGGGAAACAGCAGGAGACAAAAGTGAGAAGATCTGCTGCCTTAAAAGTTAGGAAATGCAGAATGAAGTGTGTGTGGACTGTCTGACTCATCGAGGGCAAATGAGTTCAGACGGGAGTGTCATTATTATGCTTTATATCCAGATGGCTGGTGATCGTGGGTTGAATCAGGCTCTGATTCAGCATTGGCTGCATGCAGAGAAATGTGAACACTACTATCAATTATAACTGGTATTGGAATAGATAGATTAAACAAATCAATAATATATATACTATGTATGATTCATGTTTATGACTATGTCTGTGTGCATGAAATATAGCTGTGGGAATCATTATGAAGAGTGTTTTGGAATCTTGCTAAACATGATGGCTATGTAAATCAATACCTTGCCACATTACAGTCCGAGTTTGTCTCCGTGTTGACCTTGTCACGAGCATGATGAAGACCTCGGCTTCAGCAGGTGCATGTTAATATGGGCTAGCTGCAGTCATATTCACAGCCCAGAAGGACACGACGATGTAAGGTGTGTGTGTGTGTGTGTGTGTGTGTCTGTGGTGCGGGGTTGGAGAGACGGGGTAGTAGTGGACAGGCCTTTCTCCCTGAGGGTGTTTGGCAGAGCACTGGGCCTTCGTAGAGACCAGAGCCACTTGACTTGGCACTTTTGGGTTAATCACCAGCCGACGACACGGACGCAGCAGATGGGGCCACCCGGCACACGGTTGCGCCATGCCAACGCTGACCACGGGCACTCTGTCCAACCCAGCTGCCCCGCGCCGTGGTGACTCAGGGGGCCGCAGTGGAGAATGCCACGCTCCCGCATCGCCCGTGGAAACCAGTCCATCGCGAACTCTCTAATCACGTAGATGAAGCCTCAAGACGATTGGCCTTCAGCTGTCCACCCTGTGCTGAAATGTCATTGAAACACGACTAAAACATTTCAGTTGGATTTAGAGTCCATTTTCCGGCCATTCCAAATTTTTGTCTGTGATAGATCCATTTTGTCTGCTATGGAAAGCTTGCAAATTGTAAGCCATGAGTTTTTAGGCAGTGAAGTGGTAATAGATATAGCCTCATGCCCCCGACATTTCACTGACTCTAAAAACCCTCCACTGGCTCTCTAGTGCACTGAGCTCCAGAATGGCAAAATTTGTAAAATGTGTCCCAAAAAAGTGATCAGGCAAAGCACATTATGATTCAAATGAAACCACAAGGCATCCTAGAAGAGTGAAATCCTTTAACAAAACATATCAATCAAGAAAATAATGACATGGACCTGAAAAATCACGTCACGGTCACCACCCAGCAAACAATTTTTGGTTGGGGGAACATTCTACTTTCAGGAGAGGTAGGCCCACTGCTTGGGCTGCCTGCAAACGAGTCTTGCACAATAGCATGGTGTGAAATCTCATTTGTAGAAATATCAGCTTCTCTCACATCAAAAAAAAAGGTTGCAAAGATGTTGGCAACTCAGTATTATCAGAAGCTTCATCTGTGTTAACATTAACATCATTGTCTCTTACATCAGAAAACTCAGGGTTGTTAGGAATTGTGTCTGTGTTATAGCCCCAGTTGCTCCCTCAGCTTCTGTTCGCCTATAATACCACCATGTACCAGTCCACACAGCACTTCCCATACGAACTGATGTTCGGTCAGAAGCCACAGTTACCAGTCGATCACCTCACCGAATACTGGAGGTGACCACTGGGACAGTCCACCGACTGATTGGGTGGTGCAACATCAAGATTACCTGACTTCTGTCTATGCTAGTGCTAGGAGACACTTAGAAGAGGCTGCGGCATATCGCAGGCATGGTGGTCCTAACACTGTAGTCCTCTTCAAAGTGGTTGTATGCACATCCCACCTCACTGAGGCCAGGTGCAGGACAAAAAAGCTTATCAAGTAAAGAAGAGTAGTTGTCCGCACACTGCAATCATAACACATACAGTAAAGTTGCTAGGATACGGGGATGCTGGCGAGACACGCCGCTTCGTCTGACATCATGTTTTTGTTTGTTTTTATGTAATGTTTGTAATTTTATGTAATGTCATGTTTATTTTTTGTATTGATTTGTCTAGTTAAATGTTTTCTCTCTTTATTTACGTTATTTTTGATAGTTTTCGTGTTATTCTCTTAGTCCTTTTTACTGCTTTCAAGTCGGCTGATGTTGTTAACGTCTGTCCATTGGGAGCTTGCTATGGCTAGCTTTTGCCCTGGGCCTCTTACATCCTTCAAATCCATCTGTGAGCCGGTGCTGCACCGCTGTCTGGTCGAGGGGATTTCTCGGGACAGCAGCTGGAGCTACTCTGCGAAAGATCTGCCGAGGCCGCCGAGCTGTTTCTGACCTGTGAGCTGCCATGCCTACTGGAGTCTGGATTGAGCAGACTAACGTTAACATTAACGTTGAAGAACTCTGCATTACGGACCACGAAACTGTCGCTGTTACAGCAACAAAGTCCACCGAGTTGCTGATCTACAAGATCGCTCACGACTTTCGGACTGGTTTGCTTCCAGTGATCTCCAGACTAACAAGGCCTAACATTCACGTTATCTCCAGACTGCCAGTGAGTGTAAAGAACTTCTACACAGCTGTGCACAGTGTCACGCGAGTCATCATTGCCCTTGGACATTTTCAGCCGGTTGGAAATTGGACTCATTTTATTTTTATTTATTATTTATTTTATTTATTAATTTGTTTGTTGTATGTCTTGGTGTCACGGGTATGCGCTTACGACTCACGCCCGCTCGTCCGCATCTTTTTTTGCGCTTGTTATTTTTAATTGTAGTTCTATGTCTTGGTGTCACGGGTACGCTGGCGACTACGCCAGCCCGGCCCGCTATTGTCTTTGTTAGTGTATGTGTCAATGACAATGTCTTATATGTGGAGCGCTTTGGGTTGCACTCTGTGCATGTTAAATGCGCTATACAAATAAAACTGACTTGACTTGACTATAAGATCACAGGCTGTATGGGGAAAAGGGCCCCCTTAAGACGTTCCACTTATAATACTGCCGGACAGCATTCAAACCCCTTCCACCTCCCACAGTCTGTTTCACATGAGTTCTCTACCAGTGTAGCAGAAGTAAATATTCTCCCTGTCCTCTTCAGGCCTTTGCAGTAGATAGGTGTGCTACCAGGACGGTGAACTTTAAAGCCAGGTGTGTATGCAGAAAGACTGACCTGCAGCGCTGGCACACACGCCCACCCGTGGGTGGTGATCATATATGTAGCTTCCTCTCTGGGAGAACACAGCCGGTCATTTGATATTTTTGCCGCATGGGTGTTTGTGGTTGTTGTTGAAAGAACATGGCTTTATTCTTAATTCTAAGACTTCATTGCATCTCTCGCACGCCCGGCCTGTTGGCTGTGGATAACCCGTTGCTTTTAAAGAGAGCAAATGCACATGGTTTAGTGTCTGAGCAATGTTTTCCCTTGAGTTATTTGTTTTTTGTATTAGTTCAGGCTGTGAGAGGGCCATCTATGGTTTGTCTGTTTGTTTGTACCTTATATTCTTTTGTTTGTTAATTTTGCCTACTGTTACTCAACTACCCATGCCTATGACACCTAGTGGTGTACTGTGTTGCCTGTACTATTATAGATTATTTCCAAGACAAATTTCTCTTAAGGTAGACAATAGAATGACATGGCAGGTCAAGGAAAGCATTAAGAAAAGCAAAGATTAAAAAATCGTTTTTGACATAGGCAACAAGGGTGGAGGTGTTTTACACTTTTCAGACACTCAAAGTTTGAAAACTATGGATATTGTTTTAGAACCAACAACCTTTCTACATTATCTGGGGGTTTTGTGTGCAAAAAGTGGAATTAATTGTCAAAAAACTAGAAGAATCACTTCATAATGAATCATAATGAAAATCACTTTTCGGACTAGATATAATCGCTTATTTTAAAACATACAGAAAAAAAAACACTAAAGATGGATCGTGAAAATTTGAAGACAAAAAAATCTTGTTCCTTAGACTCCTTAGACTTGTTCCTTATATTAGCAAAATATGCAAAAAAAAATCAATTTTTACATGAAAATCCAGCGGGACCCTATTTTCCAAACACAGCGTACTGTACTAAAGTCACTCTGCTTTATCCCAAAGATAATTTGAATATGCAAGGTCTTCCCAACTGGCCTGCAGGACATTGGTCACTTGGTGTGAAAACATGCATACAGACTGCAGTGTATTTCTTAGTCCACAACTATGCACAGATACATTAGATTGTAATGCAATCATGGTCAGACTGTTGCCCACATTACAAGTATTCATTTACGACCAAACATGAATGTATTTTTCACAACATACATTTACAGTGATTTCAGAGGTAACCATCAGAGTAGTTGCTCTGGTGGATTTGAGTTTTGCTGTATGCTAATTAGTGTAGTGAAGGGAAGTCCTTTGATCAAAACACAAGCAGATTAGAATTTCTCCTTTGACACAAATCTTAAGAGTTCAGAATATTTTCCTGTGGTCCAAGGCAGGCCCAGGATTGAGAACAGGGTGGCGAGAGCAGAGGCCAAATGGCCACTATATGCATGAGCGGGGGTGTTGGGAATCCTGGCCCACAGATGTAAATTGACTGCAAAAGGCATTTGGTTATGAAATTGTCTTTTCTGTTTCAAGAATGCAAAAAGTTGGCAAAAAGACTGGGCTTACAGTCCCCATTCAAAAGTTCACATACCCCTAGTTCTTAATGAGTATTGGCCCCTTTAACATCAATGACAGCTTGCAGTCTTTTGTGATGGTTGTGGACAAGTAACTTTATTTTCTCAGATGGTAGAGGTGCCCATTCTTCTCAACAAAAAGCCCCCAGGTCCTGTAAATTCTTGGGTTGTCTTGCATGAACTGCACATTTGAGATGGCTGAAAGTGAAGTGAAGTGGCTCAATAATATTGAGGTCATGCGACTGTGATGTCCACTCAAGAACCTTCACTTTTTTTCTGTAGCCACTGAAGGGTCGACTTGGCCTTGGGGTCGTCGTCATGTTGGAAAGTCTAAATGCACAGCTTTTGGGCTGATAAGCGCAAATGCTTCATTCATCTTGCCATACTGCCAAATTTTGACTAAAATGCCAAATTTTGACTAAATTCCCTGTGCCTTGGTAGCTCACACTAGCCTGGTCCTAACAGACTCTCGTACGTACATTTCATTTGTACAGGGACTCTGGCCACTTTCCATTTCCAAGCGTTAACTTCCTTGAAGGCGGGTACTCTGTTGAAGTTTAAAACTCATGCTCAATGCTCAAAATAGCGCACAACCTCAACGTCATCGTTCTCAGCCAAAATACCTCCCCCAGACGACGTACTGAAGGAAAATGACAATTGAGCGGAAGTACGTAGGAGGGCGGAGCCAGGCTAAGCCCACACACCCACATGGGATTCCATGCTTCACGGTAGAGCTGGTGTACTTTTCATCATAGGCCTGGTGGACTCCTCTCCAAATGTAGCGTTTATGGTTTGGACCAAAATGTTCTTGGTCTCATCACTTCAAATGACTTCTGTTCTGTTCCAGAAGTTCTGAAGCACGTCTAGGTGCTGTTTGGCATATTGTAAGCTTGCTGTTTAGTGGCATTAACGCAGTAATTGCCTTTTCTAGCAATCCGACCGTGCAGCCCATTTTTGTTCAAGTGCCTCCTTATTGTGGATCTTGAAGCAGTCGCACTACTTTCTCGCACTGAAGCCTGTATTTCAGCTGAAGTAGCTTGAGGGTTTTTCTTTGCATCCCGACCAATTTTCCTGGCAGTTGAGGCTGAAATCTTTCTTGGTCAGCCGGAGCGTGGCTTGGAATCTTTAGGATGTGCTTTGACATGTATGCTTTATTCCCACTATAGGTGGGCACACTAGTAACACTCACAGTCAACCTAAATAAAAGATTTAAGATTGCTTAACCCAGCTGCTTAGAGTGTAAGTCTGAGGATTTTACTCTCATGATCCCAAAGTGTTGAAATAATCAAATATACTTGTCAGGGTGTGTATTTGACAGTATTGGCTAATACAGATGCAATATGGATACAATGTTGGATTGTGTCTATAGTAAACTTTAACATGTGCTGGTGGGTAGATGCAGTTAAATGTTAGATGAATACTGGTAAGTGAAGTTATGGCCCAATTGTGTTGCACATCAATGTCTTCCCTGATGATGGCAGTTTAATGTACTGCTATCTGCTACTGTCTATTGTTCAACTGTGAGAAATGCAAGATACTGTATGTCTGCAAAATGCTCCATAGTTTTATGTATACTGAACTTGGATGGATACAGTACTCAAATAAATTATTTGTTTTAGCTTATATTGATTGAATAAATAATTTTTTGGCTACCGGTAATTATTTATTTCCTCAAATATTTTGAGTAAGTGTGACTGGTTGGATTTACAGTGAATATGCGATAATAAATGGCTCAATCTGACTGCTGTCCTTAAATAGAATAAAGGTTTTCTGCATGATCCATCATATTTTCCACAAACTGGCAAATATTTAGCAAATCCTGCCAGTACACTTGTATGCCCAACTGTATGTAGCTATGCTGTGTGTATGTAGCTATGCTACACAGTTGTGGGAGTACACAGATATGGTCATCAAGGTGCTCCTGCCTACAGACCTTTTAAGGTGGCATAACAAGTATTTATGTCATGTTATAGAACATGCATTCTAGCAAAGGCTGTATCTGAAAGAGACATAGCTGTATAATGTATAGCCTACTGTATTAATGCATCTCATATCGGAGCACATGCATTCCACACACGCATATACATATCGCGCACACACACACACACACACACATACGTATGTATACATGAATTTATGTATGTACGTATGTATTTCTTTTTTTCCTTTTGGGGCAAACTGCTTTGAAGGCTGCATTTGAACTGCGGGGTGCATTAGAATGTCTCAGAATCACTCTGAGCAGTCAAGCAGTGAGAATGTGTCAGGTCGCTTCTGCTGAGCACAAGGCGTTACAAAAGTGCTGTCAGGTAGCGTGGTCGGGTGGGGTGGGGGTCTTTGATGGAAGTAAAATCTAATTAGAGTTTTTGATGCTGTGCTGACATTGAAAAATGCCCAGCTTACTTTTTGTGCTCAACAGAAATTGGATCACGTATTCAGTCTAAATGAAAGTCATGGCAATTTGCTAACTGTTGAACTCTAGTTGCTTTTAGCATGCAATGTATACCTGCATATTCTGTGATGATGCAAGCAGAAGATAAATGTGCACACACAAATGGGCCATTTGTTTTTCAAAAGGCAAACATAACAGTGAAGACATGCTGATGAATCTAAAGACACCAAAAAAAAGAAACTCCACTAGCAGTTGAATTTTTCATCTGGTGATGTCAGGAGGTTACATAAAAATAATTGAATTTATATGGACTGCAATCATACATAGATGATCACTAAAATTTCTGTAGTGTTACGTGGCCAAAATTAAATGTGACTTTTTGAATTGAGAGATCTGGTACTAAATTAAGTTTAGCTGCCATACTCATGGATTTCCTTCCAGTATCATGTAATGATTCACAGCCACCAGGCTTTCTTCAGAAAAAAAAAGTCCAAAGATTCAGCAACTGCTTGTCTTTTATTCGTCTGTTATTGGGTCACAAAAGGGGTTTGCTTTCAATATTGCACCAAATATGATCTACCAGATGCCTCAACAACAAGGCCAAGATGCCCCAACCCTAGTTTATGTCTGCACATGTGTGTGAAGTCTGTGGGGGGACTAAGCGGAGCTTTCCCTAATAGTTACAACAATATCATGTCTTTACCGACAATGTTTGCTGTTATTTGCGCCTGTTTTGAAAATGGCCATGATGCATACAGATGATTCCTCCACCCATGGTCGTCTCATTTCTTTTCCTGAGCCTAACATCCATCTGTGCGAGACATGACAATTTCTCCTTTTTTCCTCGGTGCGCCCACGCTTTAGCCGCACATCCATAGGAGGTAGACTGCCGCTCGGCTCTCATTGATGTGCGCCAATCTTTAAGGCCTCCCTCGAGAGGCCGAGAACAGCAATTAAGCCATTCTCTCCACATGCCATGCCTCCCCGCCCTAATCTGACATCATCAGACATTGACCACCTCTGCGTGCGTCAAACAGTTGTCCAGATGAAACAGGGCATGTCCCTCACCTGCTGCCCATCGGTTTACCATGCTGACATGAGTCATATTTTTGTGTTGTGAAGGCCTGCAACCAAAACTGTGTACTCTCTCAGAGTGAAGTGAAGAACTAAAAGCAATGGGTGTGATTTGGGCTGGAGATTTTGGTGGATTGTGGGACTATTACTGAAAAAAAAAAGAATGGAGTCAGTCTTTATTGTAAACATTATTGTATAACTGAAAATAATTGTTCTGGTTTTCACTAATTTTACTCTCTTTTGTGTCCAGCTTGTTATATTAACCAAAGAGGGAGAATATGTATTCCGGATATCCCCCTGGGCCAAGTACGTCACAAAAAGGCTGGATTCCGTTACATATGATTGGATTCACTGGGATCCGATGCACCCTTACTTGGTAAGGTTAACAGTGGGGGACTATGGAATGCTTCAGAGAGTTCATAGAAATGAAGAGGAGTTACTAGTTGACAGTGTGATTGGCTTATTATGGATTCATTAATATCTCTGACAGTAAAAGGCACATGAGTGATCATTTCATTATGGCAAGTGAAGGTAAGGCCAATCAAAGCTCCTGATGTGATGTGCCTGCTGCCTACTGGTGGTAAAAAGAAGGAAGAACGTGTCATGCAATGAATGTTACATGACAACTTATTGAGAGAGAGAGAGAGAGAGAGAGAGAGAGAGAGATGAGTCTAAATAGTAATATTATTTTTAATTTATGAATTTATCTATTCATTCATCTATATGTATGTCTGTACCTGCTTTGACAACACAAAACTCTTGTCATGTCAACGATGCACAAATATCACAAATGTTTGTGATTATTATTTTAATTCTGTTTCTGTTGTTCTGACTTCAAATTTGTACACATTTTTATCCTTTCTTAATGTGTGTATGTACGAGCTTGGGCAATAATGTCAATGTGACGTTCGTGCCAATAACGCTTTATTGAATTGAATTGAATGAACAGACTTATTTGTGAGAGAAATAGACCTGACAGTGCTTTCCTTATGGGTCATGTCCAGTACCAGCATGCCCGGCCCCAAAAGCCTCGCAGTCTTCGCATCTATGAGGCTCATGTGGGCATCGCCTCGTCCGAGCAGAAGATCGCCACCTACAAAAACTTCACACTCAACGTGCTTCCCCGCATTAAGGATTTGGGTGAGTTCTGGCGAGGTCATTGGCCACATGACCTTAATTAATCTGTGAGATATACAGCCCTCCTGTGTGATCACCTGTTAGACCATTTTGTGTGTGTGTGTGTGTGTGTGTGTGTGTGTGTACTGTATGTGTGTGCCATGCTTGGTGCCAGCCAGGTCTCCCAGCTGGCTCTTGTACATGATAGCTTGGCCATCGCAGGGCAGCTCCCCAGCACAGTAACAGGATTTCATACCTGTTACTCGACGTATGTGTGTGTGTGTGTGTGTGTGCCACTTGGCCCTCAAAGCCCACTGGTTTCCCTCAACACCTGTGCATTTGGATGTGTATTTCTCTCTCTCTTTCTCCCTCTCTCTTTCTCAACAACATTTACTGTGACATGCATGTGTTAATTGAAATATTATTTAACACAGTTGTTGTTATTGGTCAACCATGAGAAGACCTGATGTCCGGTGAGCGAATAGCTCAGAGCAGAGAGGTCATAGGGTAGTTGTGTGTCTCTGTTCTCCGGGTGTCCTTGCTAGCCTGGCTGGCTGGAGCACTCTGTGGACTGCCTCGTATGTCCTGTATTTTTCCTCGTTCCAGAATGCACGAGGAAATGCTGAATCCAGAATGCTGTGTTGTTTTGTTTGACCATGTTAGTGCAAGACGTGGCGTGTGTGTGGGTGTGCGTGTGCGTGTGAACTATGACGCTGGTATTTAGCAGAGTTGTGTTGGAGAATATCACATTTGATGAAGCACTGTTGCTTAACATGCATATTCATATACTACTATATGAACTGATATGTATCCTAATAGTTATATAGCACTAGCTTATACTTAATTGCAATATAGATTGTATAATGTATAATGTATAATGCAAGTACAGTCAATATATAAACAGTGTGGAATTGGCCTGTATTTCCACATTCTTTCTCTTAAACTAGAAGACATTTCCCACAGAGTTTGGCAGGCCAGCATTGTAGATCAGGCAGGCAGTTGCAGTAAGTGGGTCATTGTTGGCCTCGGTGGTCATCCCCTCTGAGTCTCTGTGATATGCTTAAGGCTGTTCCCGCAGATGCTGTTGTCTTATTCTGTGGTTCAAACAGTTCTTATTCTCACAGACAGACCTGGCTATAACTGGATTGGTCACAAGGCTGAGCCCTTCAGGCCAGCTCCAGTAGAGAGGCTAGAAGGATAGGCTCTGAATCTCTCTCTCTCTCTCTCTCTCTCTCTCTCTCTCTCTCTCTCTCTCTCTCTCTCTCTCTCTCTCTCTCTCTCTCTCTCTCTCTCTCTCTCTCTCTCTCTCTCTCTCTCTGATATCCATCTGTATAGTGTATATATATATTGTTACACTTACATTAAACCTGAATTGAAATCATTTAAGGAGCCCTTTTTACTTATCTAACATCCCTTAACATTCTTGATGAGATTGAGTTTTTTGTTAATGATACTTGACACCCCCCTGGATGCAGTCACCTACATGAGTAAATCACTCACCTGGATGCAGTCACCTACACAAAAGCATTTCAAACAGCAGTGTCGTGTCCCTAATCCTATGCTTGTATCCTCGCAAGGCTACAACTGCATTCAGCTTATGGCAGTTATGGAGCATGCATATTATGCAAGCTTTGGGTACCAAGTCACCAACTTCTTCGCCGCCTCCAGGTAATATATTCAAACACTCATGATTGTTCCTATTATGCAGACAAAACAATTGAAATGACCTTGTGTTTCTTTTTATCAACTCAGTCTGGGTCTGCCGTGAATAATGGCGCTCAGTAATGCTTGTTTGTTTATTTTGTGGTTTGTTTTATAAGTCCCTGTGGTGTTCTTGTACTCCACAGCTCTGCAGATTCCATCTTCCTCCCATTTTAAATTTGTTTCTGGGGAGTATTTCAGAAATAAATCCCCTGAACCCTTAATCATAAGAATGACATCCTAAACATTATGGCAAATACCACATGCTGGTATGACATTTTATGACAAAACAGTGGCATGCTGCCATTATTGGTTATATAATGCATGAAACAACTAGCTGCTAACCTACTCACTGTTGGCATGCAGCATTAGCTTTCGTACTTATGTCTTCAGGAAATGAGGTTGTCCATTGACTCCTTGTTTCACACTGCATTATCTGCTTGTACAAGAATCATTTAATTGAATGAGGCTCTATGTGGTCTACAGTAAAGTTCTTTCCTTTGCACGCCTTTTGGTGTTTTAATCCTCCAACGTCGTCTTCCAGGCAGCTCTGCATGGAAGGCACTAGGATTAGGCAAGGGTTAGGGTTAGGTGCCTTGAAGTCGATGGTCGCAGCGCTGCCTTGAAGTCGACACGGTGGGGGCTTAAATCATCATCGAGCCCTTTGCACAGCCGCCACTAAACCTCTACAATGACACATACAGTAGGACAAATACATACATTTCTTGTACATCTTGAATCCCAGTGGCTCAGAGTAGAGGGGCACACTAGCTAGCTCCCAGTAGCCTACAGTGGTATCCGTATAAGAGATTATACTGGACAGTTCTCAATGGCCTAGAGTAGCATACTACACTGGACAGCTCTCGATGGCCTAGAGTAGCATACTACACTGGATAGCTCCCAGCTATGGCACTGAAGCCAGCTATGCATTCAAACCTCCCTTGATACTTAGGCTTATAAAACTATCAAGGGCATGGATCCTTCCTGCTGTATCTGCCTCTATTAATCCTGAAATAGAGTATGACAGAGGTGTGGAAGAACGGCAGTAAACACAAAAGACTATATATCTCAAATGAACTCCCATGAAATAATATTGCGTATTTGGTTGGAAGAGTAAACATAGTTTGAGTTTTTTTTTTTTTCTATCAGCTCTCTGGTAGCCCATTGGTCTGACCCGGCCAGCCCTCACTGCCGGAGAAAGGCTAGATAAAGTGCAATGTATGCAGAGTAATTTCATCCATGATTGATCACTCAAAGACATTTAAAACCCAATCCTCTCTGGTTCGCGGAGGAAGCAGTAGGGGGATATTACCAGTGTATTTTCTCTCTCTCTCTCTTTCTTTCTTTCATCTATCTCTGTCCCTCTCTCTCTCCCTCTCTCTTTCTTTCTTTTATCTATCTCTGTCTCTCTCTTTCTCCCTTCATACCACTCTGTCTGTCTCCCCCTCTCTCTCTCTCTCTCTCTCTCTCTCCTCCCTCTCTTTCTTTCTTTTATCTATCTCTGTCCCTCTCTCTCTCCCTCTCTTTCTTTTATCTATCTCTGTCTCTCTCTTTCTCCCTTCATACCACTCTGTCTGTCTCTCTCTCTCTCTCTCTCTCTCTCTCTGTCTGTCTGTCTGTCTGTCTGTCTGTCTCTCTCTCTCTCTCTCTCCTTCTCTCCCTATCCCATTTCTCTCTCTTCCTGTTAAGAGAAAAGCATGTAATGAAAGCCGCAGGGGAGATGAAGGGCAGGGGAGGTTTGATCATTCCTTTTCTCCCGAAGTCTCCAATCCAGTTTTTTCTCCTGTGTGCGAGATTGAATATGTTTCCCAAATGCCTGTTGAATTTAGATTTTTTTTTTTTAAGTTTTGGTATTAACTGCTTAATACAGTTGAATCCATATTCTGAAGCATTTATTTATTTTGTTTTGCACAAGAGATCACAATGTATGTGGTGCTATAGCACAGATGGCAGTGAAAAATAATGAGGACTAAAGTATTTTGTTTTTTTTATCTCAGGGTTTTATGGTTGGTGTTATATGCCTATAAACTATTTAAGCACTTGTTTTATTATTTCATCAATCAGATTTTTCCATCTGTGCCTTATCTTCTACTCCCAGTATTTAGCACATTTTAGCGCATACACCTAGCCTCTTATCGTAATGCCAATACTACTGAGAAATGATTTACTATATGATTTCTTGGGACCCCTTGTGACTATACCCGCTTTAATCCCAGATCTTGAAACACTGTGGCTATAATCATAGATCCAGTGTAACACTCTATCATTATTAGATATAACAGCAGTACACACATTATGAACCCAATCCTGTAATTATTCTGATCAGTCATCTGTTTCTCGTTGTTGATCTATATGTTATTTTACTAATGGAATACTTCTTATGAGCCAAGCAATATAAAGTGAGGTGTTAAATACTGTGCAGTATCCACCCATCCATTCTGATGCAGCTCTTCGTGTGTGTGTGTGTGTGTGTGTGTGTGTGTGTGTGTGTTTTTGCCCCTCAGTCGCTTTGGGACTCCTGAGGACCTGAAGAGGCTGGTGGACACTGCCCACTCCCTGGGCCTGGCCGTCGTTCTGGACGTGGTCCACAGTCACGCCTCCAGCAATACAGACGACGGCCTCAACCAGTTCGACGGCACTGACTCGTGCTTCTTCCACTCCGGGTCGCGGGGCAAGCACTCACACTGGGGCAGCCGCCTCTTCAACTACTCCAGGTGAGAGAGACGGCCGGACAGTGTACTTCTTCTGCCTTAATCTGGGGACGTTTTCTATTACCTTTCTATTACGAAACATTATGCTTATGGCCTTTAGGGCAACAAAGTTTCCCTCGTCATCTCTTGTAATCGCTTCCTATGGTTCTTATATAGTCCTTAGCCAATTTCACAGGTTCTAATTCAACCCTCTCAATCTTCAGGAAACAGCTGAAAACCCTACCTGATATGCTTTTATCAAATATGGCTAACAGCTGGTCTCAGCTCTTCCTGTATATCTGGTAGCACCTGTTGTTTGGTCAAACCCTCTCGGATGGTTCCGTGGATGGCAAAAGGTCTGGTCTTTCTTCAGGGCCTGAAGAAATAAACCAGCATATATTTGTCTTCATTGGAAGTTTAAAAAATTGCTCACATTAAGTTGTCATCTAGAACAATAGAGCAATACTAGAGTATTCTACTATCGTGTAGTCATGGACAAAAAAAATTAAATCTGCCAGTGCCACCACTTCGTGACGTCTTAATCTAGACGCGTCTCTTATATGCTCATGATGTGTTGGAATGCGTTGCCAGTTTCAGCTGAAGATCTGACTCTTTTGTGATCATCTCTGCACCTGACACGCTTTTATCCCCCTGCTTAAAAAAATGAGTCTTTCTCTTACAGTTTCACTACCTTTCAACTTCATAGCCTCCTGGGTCTTCCGTCTGGTGAGAGTGAGGTGTGATTTTATGGCACTTTTCTTTTTATGTTTCTTTCTATGAACTTTAAATTCCTTGAGTTCTATCTCAGTTTTACAGTGACCTCGGATAATAAAAAAAAAACACTGCCAAATTCATAAATGAAAAAGAAGTTCATGAACTGCAGCACTTATCTATGATATAAAGTCACTAGACTGCCTTTATAAAGTTACTGCATATAGAAGTTTCCTGAAGAACAGAAGTTCACCTTAACTGGAACGATTCTCGGAGTCTATTTTATGGTGTTGTTTCAAAATCAATTTGCCCTCAACTACACAGCTGATGGATCACACCACCATTAGAGTGTTTGTACCTCCAGCCCAGCTTCTCCTTAATGAGACCATTAACGACGGGGAAGACGAAAAAGAAGTGCAACAACCCCGTAGGAGGACAGGCATTGCCTCACCAACAACAATCCATGTTGAGTCTTTCATCCGAGGTCCGTGGGTGGTCACTGCTGTATCGCCGTGATGAGTCTCGCGTATGAACTTGAAAAGAGGAGCGTGTGACGGGAACGCTTTGTGTCCACGCCCGTCTGTTAGTGTGTGCCGTCGGCCTCGTGATGTGGCGCCGCGTCGCGAAGTGAGTGACTCCCTTTGTGATTGCTCAGGTGTCACTCAATCCCTCTCTCCCTCCCTCTCTCTTCCCCTCTCTTCCACCCTCTCTCCATCCCTTCTCCATTAATGGGCCCTTGCATTGTTATTGTTATCGTCGGCAGTATCGCAGCTGCCACACTCTCTCTGCGTCTGCGTCTCTCTCTCTTTCAAATCACCTGATTATTCTTCAGGGTTTCCCAGAGAGGCATTCACATTCATTAGTGCTGGGATGGACGTCTGTAGGAACTGGCACCTCTATGTCATCAGCTCTATAGCGTATGGAGCTGTGGATCCAGGTGATGGACAGTTTAATGGCAAACACTCCTGCCATGTCTGATGCTCCTCAACTCTGATTTAAAGGCCTGCATTAGTGTCTGTCACTGAGATTGTGACAGGTCCTAATAGAAGAAAAATAATTTATTAAGCTTAGTTCACAACACCTACTGTACTATGAAACCCTGTTACATTGGTTGACTCTAAGTTGATAGTTCCAGTAAGAAGCAGCATTTGATCTTCTGAATCTCATCATTGATGATGCTGAATGATGCTGATTGTTTTGGACAGACATTTTTTTTCCTATTCAGAGCGCCAAAACTAATTGCGGCTATTCTTTAGATATGAGGTAATTAGCTATGCAGTACAGCTCATAAACAAAGTCTACGCATCAATGAAATGAAACAACGAAAGCGTTCAAAGTGTTTTCATGTAATTTGTTTGTTTATGTATGAATTCCCTTTTTTGTCTGTTAATCTGTATTTCAGATTTGCTTTTTGAAGGCTTTGTTATTTTTTGTTTTCCTTTTGGTGTTTGTGGAGACAATTATTTTTTGCGACCGCCGGAAATGGAGTTGAGTGGCTGTATTGTTTTGATTGGTGTCTGCGGAGGCTTTCATCTGCGCCCGGCTGCTGATGCGGATGAGGCCGACGACGCCTCTGTGCTGTAAATGAGACTTGCTGATTGGCCGTGGGTCTTGCCTTTGTTGCCCTTGATGATGAACAGGGGGACCCCCCCCTTTCTCTCCTCCTACCCTCCTTCCCTTTCTCCTCCCTCTCCTTTCTCTCTCTCTGTCTCTCTAACAGCATCCCCCCACTCTATCTCTCACCTCCTCGTGCTCTCTCTCTCATGTCCATTGAAGATACAAACACGCACGCTATCCTGTTGATTTACTGGGCAGAAACAGAAAGCATAGATTCTGTTGCTCTCTCTCTCACTCTCTCTCTCTCTCTCTCTCACTCACACACCCATACATACACACACACATATATACACAAACTCACACATTTACTATCTCTTGCTTATGTCAATCATTCCCCCACTTGGACAAATTGGCTACAGATGCAGGGGACTACAGTGACTTTTCTATCGCCTTTCATATGAGGCCACACTCTTAATGACCATTGGTAGCTGCTCTCAGAGTCCACAGAGTCATAATTAAGAGAGTCTCTAATAACTAGCTGATCAGAAGTTCACATAACAGTCCTTATGTGATGAACATGTTTTTTATTTAATTTTAATTAGTCGTAGATCAAGGTAGGCAGAAATATACAAACAAATCCAACTTCACTTGTATATAAACTGCTTTTTGCAGCGGGAAATGCTTTATAGTAATACACATCTGGATCACTGCCTGATAGTTGTGTTCTGATGAGGTTAAAACAAAAGTACAAAGCGAAAGGAATCAAATATCCAAGGGTCAAAGTTTATGTTGGAACTCGGCAACAAGTCTCTCTATGGAAACACAATTGATTCATCGAACACCCTGATATTTACGTGTGCGTGTGTGTGGATGTGTACGTGTGTGTACGTGTCCGCGTGCATGTGTTTGTCTGTACGGCTACTGGTGAACAAAAACAATCTCGTTATCCTTGATCTAAGGAGTAAGTCATTGCAGCATGAATTCTGTCACTTCCCTTCAAACTGATTGTGTACTCTGTCAGAATGCCGCTGGGTAATGGCGAAGCTGGGCTCCAGTAGCGGTTTGATGTTAATTGCCGTTCTCTAATGAGAGGGTTGTTTTTTCCATGCGCCCCTTCGAGTGCAAACACACATTCAAAACAAAGTGGAAAGATTTCATTGCCATCCCACGTTTTTTTTTTCTCTGGACTGAAGATACTTCACAGAGTGTGTTCCACTGAACATGCTGTTCTGACCCTTTCCATCAGTGTTAGACATGAAACAAATGCAAACCCTGCTGCAGCAAAGCTATATATTACTTGATTCTGTCCTTCAAAACTTTGCAAAGAAAGTTTTGTTTTTTCTTTTGCATTATTTGACATGATTGGGTCTGGCGTAATGGGGTAAAGGACGACACACCTGTACAAGTTATAAATCGAAGCAGAAACAATAGAGAAGGGAGACGACACATTTTAAACAGCTTTTTAAAATGGCTATTTAAGCAGCAGGATGGGTTTAGACATAAGTAAAGCAGAGCCGTGGTAGTGTAGTTGCTAAGGAACAACAGGAAGTTGTAGGTTCCATTCCCGACTGCCACTGGTGTGCCCATGAGCAAGGCGCTTAGCCCGGTATTGCTCCAGGGGGACATAAAAATATACATAAACACATACATATACAGTATACATACATACATAGACATACAGTGAGCCTGAAGTGATATTTCCTCTATTGCCACGGGTCTCAACAGAGGTACACCCTGATTTACAGTAAGGGTCTATCCAATGTAGAAATTAATCACACATCACACACACACACCATCCTTCTCACCTCTGTTCCTGTTTGGGTGTTATAGTCATAGTCACAGAGATGCAGTACACTGGGACTCTCATCATATCATGTTATCTGTCACTCATTTCCATACCGTTCCTAGCTTTCCCTGCGGCAGGGAAGACCATCTGTTTTAGGTATGTTTATATACAGTATCAACACGTTGGTTTGTCACAGATGGGTGGAGTGGGGTGATTTTGCATAGAGGTATCACGGTATTTCACAAATAATTGCATGTACCCAAAATGTTTATTATCAATACATTTTGTCCCTCTGATGGAGAGAATTGCTAACTAAATATTGACATTCTACAACTGTATTTCCACTGCATAGTAAGGGAAGTGTGATGCCAGCATTCTTATCTTGTATAGAAATATGTATTCCAGGTCGTACTTTGTCAGAATATGTTGTAATTATGTTAACAACAACAACAACAGCAATGTGAACAATAAGGAATGATTACTAGCAATAATGAGGAACTGTACATTTTACACATTTTGCAAAGCACAAGCAATGAAATCATTGGAGTATCCTAAGCAGCCATTAAAACCAACACTTGAGCTCTTTTGACATGTAAAGGAGCTCAACCCATTAAGCAGTCCAGCAGATCTAATTTAACTGGGTCTAATTGAGTCTCCATGGACCAAAGGGTCTTGTTTGTCCAGTGATATCCCACTTAAGGAGTGTGTGTTTGGGAGTGTGTGTTGCATGTTTATGTATGAATGTGTTTTGAACTCCGTCTGGAATCTATCTATCTATTTTTACATTTTTTATGTACATGATTAATGGGCTTTTGAAAGTGTGTGTGTGTGTGTGTGTTAGAGAGAGCGAGAGAGAGAGAGAGTGTGTGTGTGTGTGTGAGAGAGAGAGTGAGAATAAGTGTGTAGATCACTGTGTGGTCAGGAAGGCTCTGACTGACCGCCTAAGCCTCTGGGCCATCCCGCAAGTCTTATTGATTGTCACTGATGCCAACTGCTCTGAAGCCCATGATGATTGCAACACAACCCAACACACGCACACATGCTCTCCCGAACACACACACACACACACGCTCACCCCAACATACACACATACACACACACACACACACACACACACACACACACACACACACACACACACACACACAGAAAGCCTTGGCTCTAAGATAAGCACCAGTGAGGGGGCCAGATGATCTTCTCTTCAGGGGGGTCGGTTATCACACTGTGGGTTCGCTGTCAGACCTCCGGCCCTCACTGCAGGACACACACACACACACACTCACACACACCAGGGCCTCCATCTTCAGTCCAGAGGGAAAGTGGGGGTAATCTCAAATCACAGCACACTGGGCCAATGTCTCTAATCAATTATTGATGCAACAGATGAAAGTTTGTGGTTTTTTTTTTTTGTATTCTTCTTCAGAAACGGGTTTCATAGCTCTACGGACAGCAGTGGACCCAGCAGAGTTAGACTGGCAATCAAAAGAATCCCAGATGGTCACTTGATGTTGGACAAGGCACTTCATCTCCGTGGTCTGAGTCCACCCGCTGTAAAATGGGCACCAGCTTTGGCTGGGGGTCACCTGCGATGGACTGGTGTCCCATCTAGGGGGAGTCCATGTCTCTTTTCCGTTTAGCACCACAGAAATTTGACACAGACACTGGTCCTATTAGACCCCATTGGCTAGGAAAGAGTTAACATAGTTGGTGATGCGATGGGCCCCTTGTATCTTGTTGCTGTGACTCGCCAACTCTCATTGAAAATGAACAGTAGCTGGTCACCTTTTTCTCTCCTGTGTCACTAGATGGACACAACAAACCACTCTTGGTCTATGATAGGGAGTTAAGGGCCATACCATTACAAATAAAGCAGGTGTAAGAAGGCCATTCTTCTATCTTCAGTGCTACTTTTTAGGTGATCTTGATTGTCTTACTGCTATGGATACTTGAAAACAATTATACCGCCGTGCTACTGCTGGTCACATCTAGCGCATCAACGGGAGAGGACCAAATCCAGTAAGAGAGAGAGAGTTCACCGGAGCGACAAAGATGTAGAATTTAAGTACTTTTTATTATTCAGGTGCCAACATAAGGACTAACATTTCGACGTGTGCCACATATATTTGACTCTGAAGACGTGGCACACGTCGAAACGTTAGTCCTTATGTTGGCACCTTAAATAATAAAAAGTACTTAAATTCTACATCTTTGTCGCTCCGGTGAACTCTCTCTCTCGCTATGGATACTACTCAGCATATGAATCCATGCAATGCCCTTCATTTATTTAACAGTCATGGAATGATGTAATATTGAGCAAAACATGTCATAAGCAACCCTACGACAGAAACGCTAGAAATTTGAATATGTATATATGAATTTTTAATTCCGCTTCATTTAACAAAGAGTCAACTACTGGAATGCAAGATGATCATGCTTTGATTCATGGAAAATATTTCCCCACGTTTGGTAGCCTACCGAAACATCCAGTAAATACTGGTATTAGACTGGTAAGTTGTATGCATACTGTATATTCAGATAGATACTGCTGCAGACTATTAATGCAATTCTGTGAAGACAGCAGTAAAGTCTGTGACACCTGCATTTTAACCAGCCTGCTTGAGGGAGCATCTGTGAAGGATCAGTGCTGAAGAGGAGATATGAACAGGGGAAGGCTGAGGGCTGAGATGAGGGAGGGTGGGGGTGTGATATGGGAGGACAGATGAATGCTGGGAGTCATGCCTTAGGCCAAACAACAGGAGCTGCAATGCCTTATGGGTATTTTGAGAAGCTGACAAATACTGCGGGGAAACTTGAGAGCTGTGGAATGTCTTTGGGAGAGGAAACTGACAGGAAAAGAAAAGATTCCGGCGATGGTGCATCTGCCACTGTCCCAGATGGCCATGTGTACTGAGACTGCATGGAGCCAGCTGAAGTTGTGTTTGGTTAGAGCGACCCAAGTTGAAATTGCTGGCCTTGGCTGACCAGATCCCCTATGATGAGAATGGAAAGCTAAGACCCGGAATGCTGATGAGTGCAACAGGCTCTGTATTAGAAAGTCAAAAACTAGTATGCATCGCACACTGGAGGGTATATTTTGCTGACTTCTTTTGGCATGAACAACGCGTTTCGCAGTTTGCTTCATCAGGTTCACATTCCAGGTTCATGTTCCAGGTTCTGTATTGGTTTTGTACTGCACAAACTTTGCATGGCGGCAGCAAGCGTTCTCGTAGAATACAGAACAGATGAGTGCCATCACCTAAGTGAATGCATGTACTGTACAGGTGTGAGTGAACACATTCATTTCCAGTGCCAAAGCTGACTGACAGGCTTTGTGATGGCTAGGAATATGTTCTGTGTGTGTGTGTGTGTGTGTGTGTGTCTGTGTGTACGTGCCTGTGTGCATATCAGTGTGTCGCGCAGGCGCACATGTGTGCGTGTGTATGTGTGTGTGCGTATGTGTGTGTGCATACAGTACCCTCCAGAATTATTGGCACCACTGCTAAAGTTGACTAAAAACCGGTATAAAAAAACAATCTGTTGATTATTTATTGTTTATCCTAATAAAAATTAGGAAAATTCCAACCTAAAGGGAAGCAAATTTATTTTGAGAAAAAGGAAAATCTCATAAAGAAATAAATATTTTTAACAAATACACGTCGCTCACAATTATTGGCACCCCTGCTTGTACTGTAATACCTTCTTAAGCCTCCCTTTGCCAATAAAACAGCTTGTAATATTCTCCTATAAAGTTCTCCCATAAAGTTGGAGAATACAAAACAAGGGATATTGCATTCTCCTCTTTGACTCACCCCGCTTTTTTCTTATGGAGTTTAGATCAGGGGATTGAGATGGCAATGTCCAAAGCTTGGTTTTGCGTTCAGCAAACAATATTTGCTTTGATCTGGACATTTGTTTTGGTTCATTGACCTGATGAATGATCCAATCATGTCCAACTTTTAGTGTCTTGGCAGAGATTGACAGATGAAATTCAATTCAAAATGAGAGATGATTTTGAAAATGTTCAGGTTTTCTTGGTGTTCATGATACCATGCACCTTATTTAGGTTCCCAAGGCCTTTGGAAATAAAAACAGCCCCACCATAGCACAGCCCCTCCAACATACCTTTTTCTGTAACTCTGATTACAGAAAAAGGTATGGTGGAGGTATTTCTGATACCTTTTTCTGTAACTCTCCAACAGTGGTTCTTATGGAATTTCTTCCCTATCTTACCATTCTCCATACTGTACGTGGGGGCAAGATAACCATGGGTCCTTGTCCACGCATGTTTGTTGCATTTACAGATAATTGCATTTCCAGATAATCCAAAAGACATTTTTAATCATTGTTTTAACTGTAAATATAGGCATTTTCAACAAAGTGCCTAGTTGTCATAGATATTCTCTGACAAATGTCAACACACTTTCTTTTTTATTTAGATTTAGTGTATTCTCTTGTCTTTCCCATGTGGAAAAATGTACGACGGAGTATTAGGGCCACACATTAGGGCCACACACCTTGACGAGATTAAACTCGACATGTTGACATTAAACTCGACATTTCGAGAATAAAGTTGAAATATCATGTCGACTTTAATCTCGACGTGTCGACATTTAAACTCAACATTTTGAGAATAAAGTTAGTTTGGAGAGAGAACGACCGCTCGGGACGATTGAAAGGGAGGATGAATGAAACATTGCAGTTTTCTTTGAGTGCAACAATGATTAGACATAGACATAGGCCTACATCCTGTGGACAAACAGAGAACATATTAACCTCCGTTGCTCAGCCAAATACTTTCCTGTTATCACGGAGTTACAGGCGATAAATGCGATGGTCAAAAGTAAACGTCATACGGTTTATTTATTTATTGTAGGCCTATTATTAAAGAGTGTTTTTCATCTAAAGGTTCAACTTCATGCTTATGCACTAGAGTAGGTATACTAAGTGCTCTCCCCAATCCCAGACTTTCACATTGCATGTTTGTTTGTAATGGATGCAAAACAGCCTATTGCTGAATGTCTATGGAGGGACGAATGAAGCTGCCTCCCGACCAGGCAACCCCATTCTAAGTAAATGCACACATATTCCCTCATGGGATCAAAAGAGTATACTTATACATATCTGTATTTATAGCCTCCTATGTAGGTGAGACATGGAAAAGCAGTTTTAGAAAAATGAGTTCCATGTTAACCTATGGAGAATGACGGCCTGTGGGTCCTGAAGGGCAGTTATTTGGATGTGCGGTGGCCTTACCCACGTAAAACAGAGTGAAATAACATTTTGTAGCCTACTATAGAAACATTATATCATAGGAAACATGTATTATTCTAGCTATATAATAGTGCATGGTATAGGCCTAACCGCGAGATACAGCGCTTCACGATGACTGCAATGAGTTAAAAGAAGACGCAATCTATCTGAATATCTGCAATCGATCACCTATTTGAAGTAGGCCTATTATTCATGCCACATATTGTGTGTTAGTGTAGGCTACATAGCTTAAACTGTAGGCTATGTTTAAACTGTATTTCGAGTTTAATGTCGGCATGTCGACTTTAAAGTCGACATGTCGAGATTAAAGTCGACATGACATTTCAACTTTATTCTCGAAATGTCGAGTTTAATGTCGAAATGTCGACTTTAAAGTCAACATGTCGAGTTTAATCTCGCCATGGCAAAAATATTTTTTTCTTCATGTGTGTCCCTAATACTCCGTCGTAAAAATGACTAGAGAATTTAGTCTGTGTAACTTTATTTTCATACCATAGTGAAAAAGAAAGTCATGAACTACTTCTGAAAGTTCAGACACTCTGATTAACTTACATAAATTGAGTTAATCAGATTGATTGACTTAAATAAATACATTTAAATAAATAGGAAAATGCTTCTGTTTTGTATATAAGATTTTTCAGGGGTGCCAATAATTGTGAGCAACGTGTTTTAGTTAAAAATATTTATTTCTTTATGAGATTTTCCTTTTTCTCAAAATAAATTTGCTTCATTTCATTTCATATTTTTTTTCATTGTGAGATTACAATAAATCACCAACAGATTGTTTTTAATACCAGTTTTTAGTCTACTTTAGCAGAGGTGCCAATAATTCTGGAGGGTGTATGAGTGTGTACGTATGTGTGTGTGTGCGTATGTGTGTGTACTGTATGACTCATTGACAAGCTGTAATGTGCTGTGTACCCTTGGCAGTTGGTGTTCCTCTCAGGATTGCATATATTTGTCCACGGTGACGAAAGGTGACTGTGTATTTATTCAGAGTGCATTCATCCTGCAGTGTGGGATCTTTAGGCTTGCTTTGGAGTTGGAAAAAGAAAGACAGGGTACCATCTGCCACACTGTTAGTCAAGAAAACAAACTGTGGGTGCTGCTTCCAATGACTGCCCAGTCAGTAATGGGAGGTCATGTATAAATGTGGAATACCTGGGTCTCACAAAGCATCTCTTTGTGCAGTTGTTCTTCATATGTTCTGCACAAGACCAGTGTTGGGAAAGTTACTGAAAATTAGTAATTAGTTACAGTTACTAGTTACTTCTTTCAAAAGTAATTGAATTACCTTACCAATTACTGTATATCAAAAGTAATTAGTTACTAGAGAAAGTAACTTTTGAGTTACTTTTAAGTCTGCTTTTAAAATGTCAATATGAACAGTACCGAAGTCACACAATAAACCTAATTTTTAGACCTATTTATTGTAGTTTCAACGGGCCTTCAAATCAATAGCCTTGTGCATGAGTTCTCAAACTTTTTCCGACCACAAAACATTCTACAATGCATGAAGGCTTCCCTGACCTTGTTTTGTGCCACCCTCACCATCTAGGTGGTTTGATAGATATGTACAGCACACTGCCTACTGCTTGCCTTCTACTACTGCATGGTGGTGCACTGACACTGAATTCTGCAATATAGTAAGATATTATTATCATTATTATTGCAATCCTTCTGTAGGCTACATGGAATGAGTTCAATGGGATGTAATGTGAAACAATGTTAAATGGCTTATTTTCAAAGCAGTTATTGTCTGCTCACACACACATACAACCTTAGGTTATCCTCATCCTGCTTTGAACACAGTTGTATTATATAGCATTTTAAGGACCACCAGTTTGGGAAAAGCCTGCGCTTCACAAGTGCTGACCTACCGAAATAAGTTCTGATGTGCATCCGAGGGTTTGGGGTTGTCGCGCACTATGCAGAAGGTTACTCTTCGGCTGATAAGGTGTTCCAGAGAGAAGTTGCATGTTCTGTCGCAGACAAATGAATCCATAACACCACGGACGTCAATTCCGATGTAAACATACTGTGCAAATAACTCAAGTCGCTGTAGTATGTAATGGTAGGCTATTTGGAGGTTTCTTTATCTGGTAAGTGAAATCTGCATTTTCCTCTCGAGTTAAACGTGTGCTTGCTTGTGCCAAGGCTATATATAGGCTACTGTATGTAGGCCTATTGGTGTTGTGGCGTGGCTATGTTGATGAGAAATTGATATAACGAAGCTTTTGCACAATAGGCGAAAAAGAGCAGAGATAAAATAAACAACAATGCGCTTTTACTGTAGGCTAGTGGAGCTTACGAGATGGAAACAAAAGGGAAAAGGCTTTTAAGATGCCCATTTAAATTGTAGCCTAATGCACTCGTGTGTGTTTTAGCATAAATACGAAATAAGGAGGAATGTGAGGAGGCTCCTATTAAATGTAAAGAATGCATCTGCAATCTAAACATGTACACAATCGCTGGAAACACAGCTAATGTCGGGAGACGTTAGATCAGAAGCAGCAAATGTGCATCTGTCATCTTGTCTGCAGTCGTTCAGTCAAGATCAACAGAGTAACGCAAATAACGAACTCTTTGAAATTTCAGTAATTGTAATTGCGTTACTTGATTTACAAAAATACTTCGTTACATGCTCGTTACCACTAAAAGTAGTGGAATTAAAGTAACACGTTACTTTGTAACGCATTACTCCCAACACTGCACAAGACTGATAAACTTGAACTTGTAAGGTCAGTGTTCTCTGTTATCTGCATTAGCAGTGTGATGTTTGTAAGGGCAGTATTGTGTTTTTTTTTTGTAACAGCTGGGAGGTCTTCCGTTTCCTGCTGTCAAACCTACGCTGGTGGATGGAGGAGTACCGCTTTGATGGCTTCCGCTTCGATGGAGTCACATCCATGCTGTACCACCATCATGGAATGGGTACGTCTGTCTCCACTTTCCAGAACAGAAAGCTGTCATCATTTGATTAATTCAATCAACCTAATAAACATTAAATTCATGTGTAACCATTCTCTCCCAGGTGTTAGATAATAGTGAAACTAATACATTAAACTGTGTAGTCGAACTAAATACATTCAACTCAATCCTATACTTTTGCATTATAGAGAAGAACAACACTGTATGTTGTTATAGCATGATTTCGTTGACACAGGCATGTCATTTGGTGGAGGCTACAGTGAATATTTCGGCATGCATGTGGATGAGGACGCAGTGGTGCACCTGATGGTGTCCAATCATGTCCTCCACACTCTCTACCCAGAATGCATCACCATCGCAGAGGTATGCAGAGAGAGAGAGAGATAGAGAGGGAATGAAAGTGTGTGTGTGGGGGTGGGGGGTGGGGGCAGAAATGTGATGAATTACTATCCTGTATAAGGCCTACAAGACACCAGCCTTTTCATCACACAATCATGTCTTTAATCAAAGAGCGAGGGGGGGGGGCACCAATTTCTACAAAAAATACTGTAAGATGTTGGATGAACTGCATCAGCTGAGGTTTGGAGGTAGCTAAGTCCAGGCTCAGACTCAGTAGTGGCACACCCACATCTTACTATAAGTACCCTTTTAATTATCATCTTTTACATTCCCAAAAAATCTTTTATCTGAGTAGGATTCTAACTTGCACCTGATGTTTGATGCTTGCTGATCTGCAGCACTCTGTCATTATGTTTGATTTGATGTCGTCTCCCTCCCTCTCCTCTCCTCTGTGCCAGGACGTGTCTGGCATGCCAGGCCTGTGCAGACCCATCACTAAGGGAGGCCTGGGCTTTGATTACCGGCTGGCCATGGCCGTGCCAGATAAGTGGATCCAGGTGAGGCTCCTGAACCGAGCTTTACCCCCAGAGCCGTTACCCCTTGGGCACGTGCAGTTTCTATGACCGGATATGAGCTTGTACCACAGTTCTGTTTACAGATTCTTTTCAAAACGGCAGCGCTCTTCACTCTCCTTTTAGGACTCAGGAAAAAATCAAACTAAACTCAAATAGAGTAAGCAATAGAAAAACAAAGAGTAAACAAACATCAGGGCATACTTAGGGGCGGTTAGCTTGCACTGTTTACATAAGTGCAAATACAGTATAAATATGTAATTATAGTCTTTTTGTGGGTTTACATCCTGTATTTGATGTTGTAGAGTCCCAGAGAAGATCTCTATAAACAGCACCCTCCTAAAAAAACAGTGGGCTCTCGAAAGACCAAATGTGGTATTACAAATCAGTCCCCGTTTATCTTGGTAGGATGAAAATGTGAAACAGTGAACTCTGTTTCTGCTTGATATCTCAGGAGGACGTAAAGCCAGTTGCATCATCTCGTGATGAAGTCTGTATGTAACACTAGAGAAACTACACAAATGTCCAGCCTTTTTCTTTGAAATAGAGGACCCTTTGTGTCTTCTTTTCCAAATTAAATCTTATAATACTGCATGCTTTAATGCATTATCTGGTCTTTATCTGGTCTTTATAATCCAGAAGATTTGGGAGATGGGATACATTACGAAATTATGTGTAATTAAGAGCAAAGCTGAATGGGAAGATTACTATTATTTTCTCATAGTCTGAAAACTTCTCCATGTAGTTATGCAGTAAGTCCACCGTCTTACTTTAACGTCAGTCTCTGTTCTACTGTCGGAGGGATATAGACATGACTTCATTTCTCACTCTCGAGTCCCATTCTAAATGACAGTGACAACACTGGAGAAGTTTCATCATACAAAAATGATGGTGATATTCTGTGGCTACTACTAATTGCCTTGGAAGTTTGGTATCACTTGGTATTTGACAGCTGGTGACAGACCTGCTAAACAACTTGATGCTGTACTTTCACATTTCTTATGGGAAGCCATATTTCCACTCTCTCCTCCGCCCTCCTCTCACAGAGCTCGGACACCAATCACCACAGACAGGCTCCTCTAAAGGCATCTATCTCCATAGGCTCTTGTTTACCTCTCAGAGTGAAACAAGTGGCATTCATTCTTCTCATTCCTCTTTCTTTAGTCAGAGCTCGAAGTGTCTCCGTTCATCTGGTCTTTGCCCAAATAATCTGAGTAATGTATGTTAAATATAAATGCATGTATCATATATGAACCATGAAGAACTCTGAACACAAAGCTAGTGTGTCTCATTTTCTGTTAAAAATGCAAGGCTGCCTTCACGATTTTATGATGTGTACTAGCTTCTCCAACATACTTAGCAAGATAATACAGTATGTCCTGAAGTCCTCTTTCCTTAAACACTACAACTGGTACTTTATGCTATACACAATGCAAGCATATAGTGGTATCTCTAACAACACCGTGAGAACTTTTATATCTACAGTTGGCAAAACAAGGAGAATCCTTGTAAAAATCAGTTTATCATTGTAAATATTCACTACTGTCCAATACAAATATAATACAAACAAGACTGCAGTGGGATGAATCACATTTCACTACTTAAAGGTTGTATCAGCGATAGCGGTGATGCGTCACTTCTGTTGCTCGCTACTCCCTCCCCCTCCCTCCCGTGCAATTAAAACTCTCGTCGGTTATTGGTTGAAACACTTTATTTTGCCTTTGAGTGAGTTGCCAACTTTTGTTGGTAGCAATTGTTTTTGTGTACAGATCTCGGAGCCTAGGATGCCTACAGAGACGTGTTTTTTTGACGGCCTGCTTACGGGGCAGACAGCTAGCGGATCTTTAGGAAAGATTAGATGAATGTGATCATTATGTTTGGGCCTTTTTTGGGCTTGAAATCGCTGATACAACCTTTAACACATGGATGCTTCTGTGTATCGCTGAACCATCATTGGATTTATATAGCAGAACTATTGCAAGACTTTGTTGTTGACTGGTCTTCTTCTGCTACCATTGATTTTACTATTACCCCCTGCTAGCCAGTAACTTGATGTGTAATATAAGGTTTAGCTCAGCTGTCCATCATCCAGAGGGGATAGTTATTGGGAATGAACTGCTTCTCTGTCAGGGAAGTGTCACTCACAGGATGAAATGAGGCATTGGCTGAGAAACTAATAGTGCTCCTGGGCTTTAAATGTGTTTGATGGTACCTGGGAAGTCATCACCAGGTCAAAAGGGAGCCGATTGGCTGAGATTTCTGTCTGGTTTGAACACAGCAAGCACAAGCGAGATGTTAGGCAGATCTAAAAAGAGACAAAAAGATGAAAAGGAATCATGCTTAATTGAGCAACTATTTTGAATTGGAGTGAGTTGTTTATATCATTTCTCATTTCTTTATCACTAAGCCTAGTGATAAGATCCATGCAATAATGAAGGTGACTAGACAGACATCTATTACTCTAAACATCAATTTGCAACAGCTGTGGGCTCAGTGAGGGAGGCTTCCACTTCTATGCACATCCACCCCACTGCTCTCGTCTCTCGTAAAAACCCATAGTGTTTCCATATGGCAGTGTTTCTCAAACTTTTTTTCTGGGGACCCACTTTTTAAAAATGACAGACTATCGCGACCCAACTCATGACTGTGGTAGTTAACAAACTAGATCAGTTGTTCTCAAACTTTTTCTTTCATTCCCCACTTTGATCAAGGGGGCATTCTCGAGCCCCACCTGTCCCTCATCGCTCTAAGAAAGTGGTAGGTCAAGCTTAAAATTGTCTAAAGTTCTAAATATATCCTCTTCAACAGAGTTAAAATCAGCTGGTGCTGCAGATATAATAATAAATAAATACATAACACACATATTTCTGTTTCCCAGCAACATATTAGGAAGTATAGGCCATTTTACAGCATTGTACAATATATTCAATGAAATAACAACATGCTGCATTAAATGGATCCATAATCCAGTCATACTGAGCACTGCTGGTTGGGAAATATTTTTGAAATAAACTTTGCAGGGATGTGATGTAGGCCTACTGTTTAATACATGGGATCAAGAGTGCCTCCCAATCAGGCGTTTTTCGCGATTTGGCTCAGAAATCTCAAAGGCATAATACTGTCGCTGATCGAGGCTTCCTGTCCCATACCTCAAGTTTTTGGTGAATGCAGTAATCTTATTTGCTAGGTGAGGTAGGTGCTTGTCTTTGCCTTGTAACTGGACATTTAACTCAAATGTATAAGCTAAGATATATCAAATATATATCGCTAAGATAGGCCAGCCGTCAAAGAAATGTTCATTAGTGAGCGTGCTTGCAGATTCAAACATGCACTCTTCCTCCAAGAAGAGGCTTCGAGCTCAAACACGGCGTGACAGCACTTTACCTCGGGAAAGCCACCTTGCCTCACTGTGAAATAGTACAGCCTCTCTTATGAAAGTCACGGAGAGAACAGACACGCTTTTAAGGGCGGGTTTTGATGAAATTCACCACTCTCACAACAACGTTCAAAATCTCATGTAGGTCGGGACTAACTAAGCCTTGACCACGGCTTCCTGTGAATAACACAGTGCATCCATTGAACATTGGGTGCTACCTGGGCCCAGGCTACAGATAAAAAAATAATAAAAAAGTTTGCGACCCACAGTTTGAGAAACGCTGCCATATGGTCTGGCCCTGGCTCTATTGATGCCCTCTCCATCCATTCCTCTCTCTCTCTCTCTCTTTTCTTTCTTTCTTTCTTTCTTTCTTTCTTTCTTTCTTTCTTTCTTTCTTTCTTTCTTTCTTTCTTTCTTTCTTTCTTTCTTTCTTTCTTTCTTTCTCTGCCCACCTCCATAGATCCTGAAAGAGCAGAGGGATGAAGAGTGGGACCTCCATAACATTGTGCACACGCTCACCAACCGCCGTAGCCAGGAGGGATCGATAGTGTACGCAGAGAGCCACGACCAGGTGGGTGTGTAAAAACAGACAGTGGTATCTTTTAACGAGAACCATAAAGGCCTCAGAAAGCAATTTGTTCTGAAATGTGTTCACTGAGAACAGAAATCAGGGTGAGCAGGATACCAGAAGATCTTTTCATTTTTTTATTTATTGTGTGTGAGGCTTATACTTATATCTGATAAGACAACAAAGGATGCTCTTATGGGGTGAAGTACATTTTCCTACACGGGATATTGTTCCAGGACATTATTAACCTCGGCCCGATAAGGTATTGTAATCGTGTGTGTGTGTGTGTGTGTGTGTCCTCTCACATAACTTAACTATAAGAACTGGTTCAATTTCCTCCAAATTTTCACTCAAGCTAGGGGGAGGGAGAGGGGATAGAGTTGAATGGTGGGGTGTATTTGATTGGCTCTTGACATCATCCTTTTGCCAGAATCCAGGACTGCACCTTTTAAAGGGAGTCTGTGCTTCTCCTCTCATGGTTTACCTAGGCACTGGTGGGAGACAAGTCGCTGGCCTTCTGGCTGATGGACCAGGAGATGTACACCAACATGAGCGCCCTGATTCCCATGACGCCAGTCATCGACCGCGGCATCCAGTTGCACAAGATGATCCGCCTCCTTACACAGAGCCTGGGAGGGGAGGGCTACCTCAACTTCATGGGTAAGCAGGCCAGAGGCGTGGAACACCTGCGGCATAATGGTGCAGCGGTCAGTATCGCTGCTTTGTATCCTTTGACCTTTACTTCAACTTCATGGGTAACAAGGGGGGTTCAAACCAAAGATTTGCGGAGAGATGAGCTGCAACGTTCTAAAACCTTGCAACTTGTTTTATGATGGGACAAGTTGGATAGTCGGACAGTAGGTAGGATAGCTCATTTTTCAGCCACTTTTTTTCTAGTCAGAGAGAGTTCTCTATTCTGAAATGCAGTTCAGTTGCCACCTGACATCATAGAAATCCATTTTTTATTTGTATTTCATGATGTTTGTCACATTTCCTGACACCAAGTATATTCTAGGAGTACAGAGACAAAACCAAATTTAGACTGAACTGATAATCCCTGCTTTGTCTCTCCACCAGAAGAGCTAGCTATAGTTCTGACTGCAATACAAATCAGCCTAGCTCTTTGGTGATGTGGTCAGAGAGCGAATGAATCACCTTGTACACCTGGTTTTTCAAGGTTGTGTGGGGTGATTGCTCGGCCCCATCCATACAGCACGCTGGATGAGTACTGAACAATGTGTGTCTGGCACAATGTTCTCCCTTACTCACAAATAAGTCAACAGATGCATGCAGATGTGATCAGATATGGTCGAAGACACAAACACTGACACAGTGTTTGTCAAGATTGACTGGCACTGACACAAACTAATTGGTTATTGAGTCTCTGGGGGGCCACATTCTGGAAGACAAGATAGCTTGACTAGGGTATGCAGGATTCACTTCTTGTGGATGTGTATTCAGTTTGTTTCCCTGGAGACCCATTATTGTGACAATGTCCTCAAATATAGTCATGACAATTTAGACTTACAAATCGGTGCACAATTCTTCAAAGAGGCCCTGTACTGCAACCAGATAAACAAATCAAATTAATTGTTCACACATTGTCTATTAGAGGTAGTTGGATGAGACAAGACAAGACAGGATGGAACAGAACAGTGAATACTGAGGACAAAGGTGGTCATCTGTGGTGGCAGGAGATGGTAGGCAACAAATCCTAGCAGTTGGAGAAAGCAGAGGTGGAACAGGTGAGGAGAGGACACAGGTGTTGCTGTCTGGCTCTGTGGTCAAGTAAATTCCTAGTCAGTATCAATTTTGGTTCTCAGAATGAAAAAGAGGGACAAACTATTCCACTTCCTGGGGAAAGATGTGTCTACTTGCACACTGAAAAGAGTAGTTGCACTAAAGGTCACGTAGCATCACTCATACTCGCAACAGAATTAGTATGAGAAGACACTTGTCCATACAACTAGTAGGATGAAACTGAACACATTGGGTTTGAGCGTGTTTTGTAATCAGATCAGTGGTTATGATCATGTTCTGAGTAAGACTTTGAACTATGACTAAACTGTATTCAGTGAAATCACAAGCTTTTTAGACATCTGTTTACAAATCGCCAAACTGCTTAGAGGAGCAGTAACTGCATTGCATTTGCACTGGTGAGGGTATAAGGAATGTATTAATGTAGACCTCAGCATACTTGTCAGAGAACAGGCACATTACTGTATTTACAACGTCTAACTGCAGGAAATGAGTTTGGCCACCCCGAGTGGCTAGACTTCCCCCGGAAGGGGAACAACGAGAGCTATACCTACGCCCGACGCCAGTTCGATCTGCTGGATATGGATCACCTGCGCTACCGTCAGCTCTACGCCTTCGACCGTGCCATGAACCTCACAGAGGAGAAGTATGGCTGGCTGGCCTCCCCACAGGTGAGACACGCACACGCACACACACACACACACACACACACACACACACACACACACAGACACTACATCATATCATGAGTCTGCAAGTCTTTAGCCTCTTTGCCTTTCTCCCTTTCTTCTTCCCTCTTTTTTGTCTGCATCTTACATCATATCATGAGTCTGCAAGTCTTTAGCCTCTTTGCCTTTCTCCCTTTCTTCTTCCCTCTTTTTGTCTGCATCTGACACACACACACACACACACACACACACACACACACACACACACACACACACACACACACACACACACACACACAGACACACACACTTATCACTTCTGTACTTTCCTGTGATCTGCAGTTTGCGATTTGACTAATTTTTTTCCCCACTGTTGACTATTCTAGGCTCATGTAATGACGCTGAACCAGGAAGACAAAGTCATCGTTTTTGAGCGGGCCAACGTGCTCTTCATCTTCAACTTCCATCCCACATACAGCTACAATGACTACAGGGTCCCTATCGGCCTTCCGGGGAAGTATCCTTTCCAGTGTAATGGAATGGTAGCCAATGGTTGCGCAGTGTGTGAATTCCACTCCTAGACAGAGATGTGCTAGTGACAGATTGCTAACACTAATGGTTTAGCCTCCTTGGCAGCAAACCCATCTGACATGTCTGAGGTTGTCAGCTGAGTCTGTGTGGTGCGCAGGTTTTCCTTGTCCTCTCACAGTTTGGCTGGTGCTTTCTATATACCAGTGCCATCCTTTGTCTTATAAACATTATTTTGAGAATAGATATCAGTGCCAAGTGCAGATGTTATGATGTTTAGTACAGAGTTGTTGCGTGTAAACATCCAGACATATGTATTTGTGTTGTGTGTGTGTGTGTGTGTGAGTGTGAGTGAATACTTGGTGTAGTGCATGTGTGGTCCTGTGCAGATGGTGGAATACATAATGGTGTCTACAGAGTGCCATATATGGCTTTTGAAAACAGTAATTGTGAGATGCCCTGGAAACACACCTTTGCGGTAGGTGCGGGCCGTCCCCTTATACCCTCCACCACCAAACTCACCGGGAGGCTTTCCACTCTGCCGAGTGCCGGCCAGCAAAGCATTTTTAATTGGCTGTGTAGGGACAGAGGTGACTGCTGTATATTACACAAATGGTATGTGTGAGCGTGGAGGGGGATCTACCTGCTGGTGTGGTGAGGGGATGGTGGACAAGAAGGGATTCCAATTAGAGAGAGATGGATGACAGAGGCGCTTAGAAAGCTGCACACGCCGACACAATGCTTCATCTCAGCCGCCGTGGTGTTTGTGTTCTGAATATAGAACATATATATATACACACACACACACACTCTCACTCACTCACTCACTCACTCTTACAGATGTCAGTCTCGCTACATACACAATCTCTCTCTCTCTCTCTCGCTCTCTCGCTCTCTCGCTCTCTCGCTCTCTCTCTTTCACTCACACACACACACACACACACACACACACAGATGCACATAAACCCAGTGACACACACACTTTTTTCTCACACACTCACAGCATTCATAATCTCTCATAATTCATTCTCTCAAACACACACACCCACACACCTAATCATTTATGCAAATGACCATGCAGAATTATTTACCTCCTTAAAATATAACTAAAGCATGCAGTGCCATATGTCTCTGATCATATGATGTAATAGTATTAGACTACACACTCTCCTCTCTGTATGTGCCCTTAACCACCCATCACCTGAGATACACCATTAAACTGGACTCTGATGACGTGCAGTTTGGGGGTCATGGAAGGGTCTCAAATGACACAGAGTTCTTCACTGAGCCCATGTACTTCAAAGACCGGCCACACTCATTCAAGGTAAGTCCTGTGCCCTTGCGCTAAGTCTGAGGCTACTTCTACATTAGGGTGGATTAATTTTAATAGCGGCTTTAGGACCACATCTGAGACTTGTCAGGTACAGTACCTCTGAGATGAAGTTTGACATTTTTTCACATATAAAAGCATTAATGCTACATACTGTATGCTAACTTTTGTCCTCACAGATGAACTGATTTTTTCTGTGTCTATTTGGAACTGAATCTTTTCTGTGTCTTACTTGGAACTGAATCTTTTCTGTGTCTATTTTGTCTATGTGTGTCTCACACTAATCTTTTCTGTCTATGTGTGTGTCTGACACTACGCACCTTAAACGATATGTGGAGGAGTTGATTTCCTAATTAATGGTTTCTTTGACTTTTCCATAATCTGTGTGTGTGTGTGTGGGGGGGGGGTATTCTGCTCCTTCTTCATTTCTAAATAGATGTGCAAAGCTCTTCAAATATGCTTCAGAGCTGTCAGACAGATAATGGGTTTCTGTGTGTATGGTAACACCCCAGTGAGTGTGACTGTGAAGGGCCTGGTGGACTCAGGCTTACTTAGCGTTGAGCTTGTGTGGTGATTTAGCTCTCTGTGTCTGTCCGAGAGACTCTTTTTAAGCAGCTAACGAGCTGAGAGCCCGATGAGATTTGGCTCGCGTCGTGATTGGAGCTCTCTGCTGGCGGCCAAGAACCATCTCGCTGGTCTGGCTGGCGCGACCGTCTCGCTAGGGTGGCTCCGCAGAGAGGAGTGCAGAGCGGGAGATTAGTGGGGCGGTGTGTTTACAAAACACCCCACAGATGTAGCACGTCCCCGTGAGTTGTCTTCAAAAAGGCCTTACCTCAGTCTCTAGTTAAGACTTTGCCATCTTGAATACAGAAATAGTACAATGCATCAGCACTCTAGTTGTCCATATATTTGTCCAACAGTTCACAAACATGTAGAATGTGAATTGAATGTTAAAAATGTAACGCTTAAGCTAGTTTCAGATCCTCATGCTTATTGTTTATTCAATTCATTCAATCATTCAAGTGAATAATTGTGACAGATTTCGTATCCAGTACTTCATGCATATTTCCATCACAGTGAGAATGTGAGTTGAAAACATTGTTAAAATGTATGGGGAGAAACAGGTACTGTACCACAACTCTTCAGTATTCAGCTAGGAATGTTTTTTTTCTCTCTCTCTGATTGTGACAGGAAATGAATTATTAACCAGTGATGCCTGAGAAAGGCCCGTTTTTAGGTAGACTCTCAGCGTGATTTTATAAAAAGCCTCTTGTTGCTTTAAAGTCAGTTTCATGGCTCTACCACCTCTCATCTTTTCTGTTTTTAATGGGGCGCACCATCCTGTCCACCCCCTCTTTCCTCTCCTTCCTCCCTCTTCTCATCTCTCTCTCTGTCTTTCTCTCTCTCCCCCCATCTCCCTCACTCTCTCTTTTCTTTCTCTGTCTCTCGCTCTTTTTCTCTGAGTGTGGGTAAACTTCCATTTTGCTCTCCGGGCGTGTGCGTTTGTCCTGACAGCGAGCTCTCTAAGAGAATGATTTAGCCGAATTATGGGCTCTTACCTCTCACATCTTAAATCGACATAGAGCCGCCGCCTCCAGAGCCTCCCAACAAAACCAAAATGCTTATGTTGCAGAATGCACGCCACGTTTGGTGAAGACCACCATGAATTACAAACAAGACTGAGGTTTTTTTTTTTTTTAATTATTATTCTCAGCAAGGAAGGGAAGAGGAAGGAGTCATGAACTGTCAGCCAAAGTATAGGAGGTAAAGAAAAGAAAACACAAGGGGAATTTTTCAGTTTTAGTTTGAAAGTGTTTCTCTCTCTCTCTCTCTCTCTCTCTCCTCTCTCTCTCTCTCTCTCTCTCTCTCTCTCTCTCTCTCTCTCCCTCTCTCCTCTCTCTCCCTCTCCCTCTCCCTCTCCCTCTCCCTCTCTCTCTCTCTCTCTCTCTCTCTCTCTCTCTCTCTCTCTTCTTGAACTCTTTTCTGCTAGGCCAGCAGGTGTGCAGGCGATAAAGCCCCAAGTCTTGATGAAATGGCTTTAATATTCTGAGATACAGGCCCGAGCATCTGCTGATTCAGCCGCTCTCTGTTTCTGCTGCTCTCCTCCTCCCTCCCTCCCTCCCAGAAAAACTTTCTCTTTACTCAGAACAGGAAGGATGAAAGAGAGAGAGAGAGAGAGAGACTCTGCTCATGCTGCTCTTTTCCTCCTTTCTCTTTTCTTCTCTGAAGCCTCTGCTTCCCAGAGGAACATGAAATAACCCTCAAATGTACATTGGAGATTATGTTAAAGAGATGCAAGATAGAATAGCCTAAGTGCAGATTTCAGATGTTTTTCTAACTCTTGGTTCCTCCTGTATATTGCCCAGAACATTGCATTGATGATCCCAACATAAGCGAACAGAGAGAGACAAAGTGGTCTTTAGGAACAAACAGTATTGAAACCTTAGAGAGCAACACAACCTGACCTACAGTAACCCTCTTTTCTATTCAATATCCGGCTAAAACTACAACTATTACAGTCACTTCCATATCACCCCTTAAGTTGTAAGGTTGTGTTACCCCTCAGATATGGCCAAACAGATGACTAACAGCATTGCACATTGGGTGTTTGAAGAATGATATTTCAGCATTACTTGGATAAGTGGTTGCTATCTGAAGATGACACAAATGCCACTTTTTAATGAATTAAAAATGTTGGCTGATGAATGGCTTTACTTTTGCTGGGTTTGTGGAAATCATGTTGATGGTAATAGCCTGTAAACTCTGATTATGGCCATAATGAGTTCACTGAAGGATGATTATGCAAGGTCTCTATGTGGCACTTCATGCTGTTTTGGTTTAAGAGCCGTTTAAAAGGATCTCCCAATCGCTTTTGGCATTTTCACAGGGTATTAGCATGCATATTATTTTTATGATTAAATAAAATGCACCAGTTTGTATATCGTAAATACTCTGGAGACTGAAAAATGTGACTTAATGATATGTTGTGGGCTGGAAATTAATGGCTTTGGAGGATGCAGTCCTCCAGTACTGTGGACTGGAGACCTTTGTTCACAGTAGACCAGGGGTCTCAAACTATGGCCCGCGGGCCAAATCCGGCCTGCGCCCGGCCCAATTTCGGCCCGCGGCCTAATGTCAAAATAATAATGTAATTCGGCCCTTGAGGGTATTTTTAATTGCGACAAACAACAACACTGATTAAAAGTGTTTCAGGAAATACTTGTATTACACGTGAGAAAACACGAAGACGTGCATTTGTTTGTAATGACGCGGAAGCAATGCAGGCCATAGTTTTGCGCAAATTGAAGCAGAAATACACCTACACCAAATGTTGAAAAAACGTTCACGTGTGATGAAGTCTTGGATTGGCTATGTTATTCACCTAGATTCTGATTCTGAAGGAGAATATCTGCCTTTTGGAGATTATGATCGATCGTCTATTGACAGTGATGGTCACGGTGCGTCTGTGAATGGAGGTGCGTCTTTGCGTGTATACGACGGTGTCCTCTAAAGTTTTAAAGGCCTAAAGTTTGCCATGCAGGTTTCAATAAGTTATGAAAAGAAAATATTTTTATTTGGAGTGAAACACACACATACCTGTTTTTATGTTTTTTGTTTTTTAGAATTTGTATTAATATTTATTTTATCATTATTTTATTTATAAGCTAAGGTTGTTAGCACAGGTGTCTAAAAAGAGATAAAAAGATTTGCAGTTTTGTGTAGTATTTGAAAAAAAAAAAACATTGCTTTTTCAGAAATAGCCATTCTTTTTTGTATTATTCTTTAACACTGACATGGCCCTCCAATCAGATGACGTTGGCCGAAGTGGCCCCCAGCTCATTTGAGTTTGAGACCCCTGCAGTAGACTATTTAATCACCACACTAGAAACTTTGCATCTATTTTGTCCGATGCCAAGTAAATCAATATACACAGCAGTGCTCATAATGAAGGGAATGTATGTGATATTTCAAAATGTCTGATTCTGACATTTTGACATTTCTCGAGGGCTTTTGCATCTTTCCTATTTTTGTACACACACACATGCATGGTTTTTTTTGTTATGATACAAATCTTGCCGTTTTGTTTTTATCCCCAACTGAAGGATCTTAGGTATATGAGGTGTGCCTATTTTAATGTCGGTCATCACAGCTTGATGCCGTAGGAGACGTAGGCTGCCCCCACCGAGTGCCGTGATTTCACTCCAGGTTTTTTTTCCCCATCTCCCCCTTCATTCTATCACTATTTCAGTTCATTACACCTCTAATTTGCTCTTTTGTCACTATTTTGCAGTGCTGTTTGTTTCAGGGTCACGGCAAGCTAATGAATCTGATTAAACATTACATGAAGTGGAAGTTTTTTTCTTTCTGTTTACCAGAAGTGGACTGGCTTTAAAACTGTCAAGATTTTCCACTTTATGTCCACTCCCCTTTGCCTTTAATGTTTGGTATCTGGCATTGCATCTTAATAGGCTCTATTTATCAGAGCTTCTCCCAGTAAAGCGAGTTCCCTAACCTCTGCTGATCTCACTGGAGTGATTTTTTTTTCAGCACGGTGAACACTGTATCCAGTTCCACAGGCCTCTAGAGGGCCAGAGAGCCACCATCTCTTCTCTTTCTTTTCCCCTTTAAACATATTCTGTTTAAAGGGTCAGTTGGCAGCAGAAATAATTCTCTCTTGTTCTTTCTCTACTCTCTATGCCCCCCCTCTCTCTCCCTCTGTCCTTCGTTCTCTCTCTCTTCTCTCTCCCTTTCCCTCTCTTGCTGATTGCTCCCTCCTGTTCCTGTCTCCACAGATCTACATACCCTGCAGGACGGCTCTTGTGCTGGCAAATGAGAACATCGATAACTGTTATTAGCCACTGAGAGCGGAGAATCGGGTGGAGAGTCGGACCAAGCTGTAATCACCACCATCTGATGTGTTCCTGGAAGCTGGTGGGCACTGATGTCCCTGTATAAAACCTTTCACAGCCAACAGCAGCTGAGACTGAAATGCGGGCCGGACCCCAAGCCAGGCTGGATCCGCTTCACCTCAGAGTTAGATGCTATCTAGATAGTGTTCATTTTGTCCTGTTGTATTCTAAACCATCATGGCTCATTTCAACCTGTAAGAACAAAAAAGCACTGCACTCACTGAAGAAAAACACATTTGTTGACATACTCACGTTTGACCTTAAGGAAATGGCTGTCACCAGTTGTCACCAGTGATTCACCTAAAGGGGATGCATAGAAACTGTTCACTTTAATGAGACTAACATAGTATAGGCATCTGTATCAATCAGCACTTGTTACTAAATGTGTGGTGGGCACAAAAGCGAATAAGAGAGGAGAAATTGATGTGATTCATGGCGTGTTAGGGAGTTGTGGGGTAATAGGCTGAAAAGAGCGAGGAAAAAATAATCTATTTTCCAGTAACATCACTTTGAGTGCACATCTAACAACTCTTGGGGCAGAATGAGTTGGTAAATATACTTTTCTTGAGCATTTTTTTTTCTGAGGATTTATGTAGATAAAAATGGAGCCAGACCTTCTTGACTATAGATGAGCTGAGATGAGATGAGTAGGAAGGAATCCATTTTGCCTTTCTCCCTTTATAGCTCATTGGAAATCCTAAGATCAATATAACCCCTCTGCCTCATCCTCCCTCTCCCCGACACTGTTTGCCTCCCCTCTTAAGGACCTCTTCTTTCACACACACATTTTTTTTTCTCACACACACACACACACTCTCTCTCTCTCTCTCATTCTCTCACTCTCTCACACTCTCTCTCAAACACTCTTACTCACTCACACACTGCACACTTTTAACCCCACTTTCATTTGTGGAGCTTTAGAAAGCGTTGGTGATTTGGAGCTCCATTAAATGTCTTACTTTATGAGGTGACATCACAGCAGTATCAGAACCTCTTGCTGAGAACCGCTTCGGGGATCACAAGACGAATGAGCTTCTTTCTCTCTCTCCCCTCTCTCTCTCTCTCTCTCTCGTCCCCGAGGAGAAAACTATTTTATGCAAGAGTGGAATTATGACAGCAAGGACAAAAAAATCTCCCGTTTTATAGTCTGAATGGCCAATTATTTCCTTCCTCTAATTAATTAAGTTCATTTTCAGGAAGTTAAATGTATTGTGACACTTACATGTCTTCTGTGCAATCATCTCGCCATGTAATGTTATTCAGTGAAGTTGACACTGGGGTTCGTAGGTAACTTGTTCCATAACATTCCCAATGCCATGCATTAAGAAAACTATTCATCAATCCTTGGTTACAACTTTAAAGAGCAGTGCTGTCTACAGCTCAATTGATTCAACCTAAACTGATTGATAAACTGATGATCGTGGCAAGCTCATGAAGAGGGTTAGGCATTTGTATGTTTACAGTATGTTATAAGGTTTCTTAGTATGTTTCTTTTTTATTTTATTTTATGTTTATTTTTTGCCTGTCAGATTTCTTTCAGTCGTTATTGTAGCAGCATGTAGTTTAATGAGTTACTGTCTCTCACCCTCACATGTTGTTATGTGTTAGAGGACCAGAAGGATGCCTTGTCATTACGGTGGCTCTTTCTACTTGGAACTATGTGATGATAATGTCCTAAAATGTTTTAGGCATAACTTATTAAACGGCTTTTCAGAGTGCTGCAGAAAGTTCCATTCACATGAATGGGCCTTCCCAACGTTCGGGCCTATGTTAAATAACCTCATACACTCTGTTAGTGTCATAGTTGCATAGTAACAAGATTCTCAAAAGCCTCCCAGATACAGTATTTTTCAGTTTCAGTTTGAATAAAGTTCAAAACTGGTCTTGCGCAACACACAGACCAGCGTGTTTATTCAGTCTCTATTCAGTCGTTTTCCCATGTTATTGTTTCTGTCTTTTACATACATGTCCTTCAGAGATTATATAAATGGCTATCTGAAATATTCATTCTGATTTGATTTCTCCTCTGCTAAAGGACAAAAGTGCATCAATATTCAATGAACTGTCCGTCTCCGGGTGCTTCAGTCATGGGTTCTAAGCACTATATTTCAATTTCCCTTTTTGTGCAGCAGTCATGTTAAACTACCTGCAACCAGGAATGACACACAGGACAATATGATTTTCTTATTTCCTGATTTCCTAGATATGATTGATCTTAAGATGATATCGTATGGACATAAATACTTGACTGATGGTCATAAATACTAGTATCAAAATAATATGATATGAACTTTTGCATTTGGATTTAACCTGAAAATGTAAAAACATACAAAACAGAATAGTGCTGAGTATTTGTAATATACTTTGCTGTAGTCTCTCAAGTGCTCTCCTTCCTCACCCAAGGAATAAGGTTTAGCGCTTACCTACCTATGAAGACAGATGACTTCCAATTAAGGATGAAATGGCTGATGCTTGACCACTGAGGTAGGCGTGAGGAAATACTGCCATCTATTGGAGCCAACAGTGGGATGTATACACATAGGTTACCTAGATACATACATAGGCTACCTAGATACACACATAGGCTACCTAGATACATACATAGGCTACATATACAGTGCTTATCATATAATTAGAATATCATGGAAAAGGTTGCTTTATTTCAGTAATTCTGTTCAAAAAGTGAAATTTGTATAATGTATACATTCATTCCACACAGACTGATATATTTCAAGTGTTTATTTATTAAATTCAGTATCTCAGAAAATTAGAATATTGTGAAAAGGTTCAATATTAAAGACACCTGGTGCCACACTCTAATCAGCTAACTCAAAACACCTGCAAAGGCCTTTAAATGGTCTCTCAGTCCAGTTCTGTCGGCTACACAATCATGGGGAAGACTGCTGACTTGACAGTTGTCCAAAAGACGACCACTGACACCTTGCACAAGGAGGGCAAGACACAAAAGGTCATTGCTAAAGAGGCTGGCTGTTCACAGAGCTCTGTGTCCAAGCACATTAATAGAGAGGCGAAGGGAAGGAAAAGATGTGGTAGAAAAAAGTGTACAAGCAATAGGGATAACCGCACCCTGGAGAGGATTGTGAAACAAAACCCATTCACAAAGAGTGGACTGCAGCTGGAGTCAGTGCTTCAAGAACCACTATGCACAGACGTATGCAAGACATGGGTTTCAGCTATCGCAGTCCTTGTGTCAAGCCACTCTTGAACAAGAGACAGCGTCAGAAGCAACTTGCCTGGGCTGAAGACAAAAAGGACTGGACTGCTGCTGAGTGGTCCAAAGTTATATTCTCAGATGAAAGTAAATTTTTGCATTTCCTTTGGAAATTAGGGTCCCAGAGTCTGGAGGAAAAGAGGAGAGGCACAGAATCCACATTGCTTGAACTTCAGTGTAAAGTTTCCAGTCAGTGATGGTTTGGGGTGCCATGTCATCTGCTGGTGTTGGTCCACTGTGTTTTCTGAGGTCCAGGGTCAAAGCAGCTATCTACCAGGAAGTTTTAGAGCACTTAATGCTTCCTGCTGCTGACCAACTTTATGGAGATGCAGATTTAATTTTCCAACAGGACTTGGCACCTGCACACAATGCCATAGCTACCAGTACCTGGTTTAAGGACCATGGTATCCCTGTTCTTAATTGGCCAGCAAACTCGCCTGACCTTAACCTGGGGTATTGTGAAGAGGAAGATGCGATACGCCAGACCCAACAATGCAGAAGAGCTGAAGGCCACTATCAGAGCAACCTGGGCTCTCATAACCCCTGAGCAGTGCCACAGACTGATCGACTCCATGTCACGCCACATTGCTGCAGTAATTCAGGCAAAAGGAGCCCCAACTAAGTATTGAGTGCTCATACTTTTCAGTTGACCAACATTTCTAAAAAACTTTTTTTTGTATTGGTCTTAAGTATTATTCTAATTTTCTGAGATACTGAATTTGGGATTTTCATTAGTTGTCAGTTATAGTCATCAAAATTAAAAGAAATAAACATGTGAAATATACAGTATCAGTCTGTGTAACTAGATGTACCGGTACAAAATACGACCGCCGCTCAGTCCTGTACATCCATTCTGTGAAAATAAATCACATTAATCATTTTTTCCCCATCTTCTACTCCATCCCCCACTCTTGAAACTTTTGTGTATGCTTGTTTGGCATGTGTGTTTGCGGGCTGCACAGAAAATGGCCTACTGGCGCTGCAAATGTGAATAGATTTGTAGCACTTGCCAAAAAATGTGTAGTATTGTTATAAAACCTTTAAAGGGACACCAGGCAAGCTTGATGCTTTTTCTCTACGAAACTCCACCTCGCTCGGTCTGAAGCTTTTTTCCTTTTCCTTGCATCTTCTGTCAAGGGTTTTCGCTGCTTCTTCACAGGCTCTGCCATTATACACACGTTTGCAACAATCGCTAGTTTTGTTAGCCTGCCTCTGTGCTGTATGCAGGATGTAAACTGATCCTGCTTCGGTCGGCGGGTAGGATACACCGAACTTGCAAGTGGGAAATTCTTCTTACAGGCAGTAGGGGTGGGCGAGAGAGTCTTCATTCGCCCTGTAATGAGTCATTTAACCATATACCAACTTACGAAGATGATTAATTAACACGAAAACGTTGCCTGGTGTCCCTTTAAAATCTCTAAACGATCACAAGTAGGGCAGTTCATCACAATCCATCCATTGCAACTGGACTGATGAAAGGTACACCTGTAGGCTACATTGTATTTGGGAAAAGCAGAAGGTAGCAGCATTATGTATGTATGTTTTTATTTATTTATTTATTAATTATTAAACAACACAATCCCTGTCAGAACCATGCAGTTTTCAACAGCTATCAAGAAGAGAGGTCATGTCATGGATTTTTGTGAATGTTTCTTCTTCTACATATGCAAGAGTTTAGTCATCTAGTTCATATGATATTCAACTTTATTGTCAATGCACAAATTAAATACCAGTAGTCTAAAACAAAATGCAGTTTTACCAAGTGGTGCAAATAACTGACATGTCTAAAAGGGCCTTCATGAAATGCGTCTCTAGACTCTTCATACACATTTTAACGGGCCAAGTTGAAGAGCTGCTGTCCGTTATTGTTCGTGCAATAGGCTGATTCATGTTCCCTTGCATTTTGCAACTGTAAGGTCCGCAAGCTGGAATCAAAGCACATCGACTCCCCTCTCACACTCTACAGATGCGCCATCTGGTGGACAAACGACTATGTAGCGCCAATACTGGAAATGCAGCCAAATGATGAATATTTGGTTTTCCTTTAATCCTACTGAATTTGTAATTATGTATCGGTCGTTCTAATTGCCGATACCAATAGCATGTCCGTGCCTGTGTGTGTGTGTGCGTGTGTATATTTGTGCACCACCATCTACAGGCCAATGAGTGTACAGTCACTAAATGTAGACATAACTTAATTTTGTTATGGATGGATGAAATTCTACAAAACTTGGCATACCCCCAGAGAATGTCATACACACAAAATTTGGTGCAGTTCTGAACATCTTAACTGAAGAGAGGGGCGATTAAATTATTGCATTTTCATTTTTTACCGGGGGGTGCAAATCACAAATGAGTGATTATAGGTTGATGCATAGCTGTCAACATTGAGCTTTGAAAATAAGGGAGATTTCCCGGGTTTCTCACGCAGAATACGGAAAATGTCAACATTCGTCCCCCAACGTTGGAAGGGTTGCAGTATTAGTCCGTTTCATTATTGCAAGCTCGTGCATTGGTCAGCTAAACAATACAACATAGTAGCCTACTTTATTTACGCCTAACAACAGCCTATATTAATTTGGTCAACTTTATACAGCCCTAGCAAGGCTAAAGTTCTGTAGCCTAATCGGGGCCCTGTGCGCTGTCATTCTCTCTCCTGCGCAAACAAAATGTGTGCGTTCCAATTAGCCTAGTGCGTAATTCTTCTTCATAAAGTTGAACAAATGCATTTGGTTATTTTAGAGATTTTAGAGAGAAAATATAAATAGCCTGTCATGCAGTTTATGGGCTACAGTGCAGAGTTGGGAAGTTATGGTAGGCCAACTTGGAGTGAATATACAAACGGGGAATTATTTCTCTACTCGTAGCTTAGTCTGGTAGGCCGATACACACAGTGCGTGCGGCCGTACACTATGCAGGTACAGGTGCCACTGAGTGCTCTCACGACAACCACGCCGTCATCTTAAATAGTCTCACTGTCGCCTTCAAGCAAGCAAAACGATTTTTTTCCGTAAAACTCTAGTGGGGCTACATGTCCATCAAATTTCATGTGCCCCGGTGTTTCGGTGTCCCGGGTATCGTTGACCAAAAATTCAGGAAATAGATGACGGGGGAAAAAAAATAAATAAATAAAAAATAAAAAAACTGTATATGTAATTCTCAAGAGTCAAATGATCAGTGTGAGGAGCGCAAGTGACAGCCTCTGTGCCACATTCAGTCGGAAGTCAACATCACCCAATAGCATAAACATACACACCTAAAACATTCACATTTGAATAGAGATGCACCTATATTGAGATGAGTGGTGGAGAAGACACTGCGATTCACAATTAGCCTGCATTATGACAGACACCTTTCCATGCAGTAGGACAGTCTACCCTGCAAAGCATGACTGACAAATCATAGCATTGCAATCTTGAAATCCTCTAATTGTAGGCTAATATGATTAATCCTTCTCTGCCGGTGGTTTTACAGATGACGATAAACCGTTTTAGGGACAGGGTTGTCAGATGATATGCGCGCAGAAAACATGAAGGCTAACGCAAGAGCCAATCAAATTTACGGTCAAGAGATAAAGCTGGAGAAAAGCTCTAACGCAAATCCAATCTCTGATGATAAAGCGGTTCATTCGAAATCATGAAGCGCTTGCAGACCTGGCTGAACGTGATGCATACTGCAGTGCTTAGATCTGCCAGTCTCGGTAAACATGAACTAAAATTAACTTTAAATGTCCTGGGGGTCCTACGAAGCAACCACTTTTACTTTGAAATTTATCTGTCAAAGGCAAACCGGAAGTAATAAGTCTACCGATCAGACGCTGAACTGGCGGGTCTGCCTCTTCTGATGCATTTAGAAGCAGCAGCTAAAATGGTTAGCGAACAGGTAGTATCTGCGGCTCTCCTTGAGTTAGTAGAGATCATGCTATATATTCATGTGCACTTATGATCGCTTTCCAGAAATAAATCAACATGTTTAAAAAGGCAAAGAGGTGTAACTTGAGGAGGAGGAATGAATCTGATGACGACGAGAAAGAAGACGTTCAACAGCAGCAGCAACAGCAACTGCAGCAACCGCTGCCGCAGCCTATGGAAGTGCAGCCATGCGGGCCTGTGGTAGAAGATGGCATCGACCGGGAGGCTAAATGTAACACTGCACAGACATTTAACGTCACAAGTGCCGTTTTGGACATACAAAATGGAAATGGATTTCAAACGGCCACTTATAAGACACTTAAAGAGAAAAAGCGGCCCAAGGATAACCGAGAAGCTCCGAAAGCAAGTTTGTTGAGCTTTCACGATGATGAAGGTAATTGCTAAGCTAATTCGCTAGCCAGGCTAAGAAATGTAAACAACATGAAGCTAGTCTGGTTTAAAACAGTAGAGCGTAATTTCGCTTCACATTTAGTTTATTGTTAAGTGTAGTTTGATTACTTATCTGACTCCAATGTCCTGTTTAAGATATTAATTTAATAGTAGTCAGTGCATTCAGACAGAAAAAAGCTAGCATTAATTGTTAAACTGATTAGGTAGTTCTAGGTAGCTAAGTTAGCTGAATAACAGGATTTTGTCAGCTTTATCATGTCAGGTCAAGATATATGCCTAATCGAACATAAGTTAAATAAAATAAGTAACATATCTTGTCAGCGCAGTTTAATTTCCTAATTACTTGTGCCAAAGTGGAAATATGAACTGAAGCGCTGACGTTTTAAGGTTGTTGCAAAAGAGTAAGACCAAATACCGTTGATGCATTCATCATTTGTTTTAGGTGATACAGAGGAATTTCGAGTGAAGAAATCCAACCACAGTAAGAAGATTGTGAAGCAGCTGAAGAAGGAATACAAGGAGGACTTGCAGAAGAGCACTACTGTTGCACCTGAGCCTGTTACAAACACTGATGGTGAGATTGCAAAACCTTTTATAGTACAGTATTACTATATTCATCTTCTCTCAGCATCTCCCTGTTATTGCATTGTTGATTGCATTGCATGATTTCAGGGCATTGCAGAGATCTCTTTCTACAGACTGCTGGCAGTGCATTCTCTCTATGTCATGTCGGAGTCACACATTCAGTTTGTTTATTATTGCGCTTCTCAACTGTAAGGGGACCCTGAGAGCAAATCTTCTTTAGCACTGCTTTAAGTGCAACTCTGTACTGAATCAGACTGTTTGTTTTGTCCTTCAGCTGCCTCCACACAGATTCCCCTTCTCACGCCTAAAGAGGAGCCAGGTGTGGATAGTAGTCGTGCGAGCAGTGAGCAAGGAGAGGAGGAGATGGAGGTGGACAGCAACGATGAGCAGGAGGACGAGGCTGACCAGAAGGCCGGCGGCGGAGGAGCTTCATTCCAGACCCTGTCTACACTCAGCACACTGAGACCAGGTGCCTGTACAAACCCTTTGCGTGAGGGTCTTCCCCCGTTTCACTGACTCTTCTATAAGTTAAGACGCTGCAGGGGTTTGGTAAACACCACACACCTCAATGCGTGCAATCTCGATATTTATTAAACACCTCATAGGATTGGGCATGTACAGCTGGATCATAGAATTGAAATAGCAAGGAGCGTATTCAGTAAGTGTCCTATAGGCCTAGGTGAGAGATTTAAATTTAATTCTGGCCACTAGGAAGCCAATGAAGAGTAACTAAGAGGGGAGTTACATGTGTCCTCTTTGGCTGATTAAGACCAGGCGTGCTGCAGCATTCTGAATCAGTAACAATATCACTACACAAGCAAGCAGGCCAGCTAACAGTGAATTACAATAGTCCAGTTTGGAGATGACCATGGCCTGTACAAGAAGTTGTGTGTCAGATGGGCCTTTGCATTGCTAACACATGCACAGCAAATATCATGCAACTTCATAATCAATGGGTCAATAGTCCTTGGGTAAACTTTTGTTGTTGTTGTTTTTTTTTCCAATGAGATTTCCACTGAAGTTCACATTCAGTGTAGGACTATACTAAATTCCTGTCTGGTCTGACCAAACATGTATACATAGTTGTCAAACGCTAGTCTTTGCTTTCACTTTCATAAGTAATCCACTAGGGCATGTTCAGTAGATAACCCATGATCCATCTGTGTGCAGGTGAGATCCCGGACGCAGCCTTCATCCACGCAGCGCGGAAACGCCGTCAAATGGCACGGGAGCTGGGCGGAGACACACCTCTGGTGGAGACGGAGGCGGCAAAGAAGCGCTTGGTGCGTGAGGACGAGCAGGGCGGCAGCGATGAAGACGAGGACGAGAAGAGGATCGTTTTCAGCGGCGTCAAGCAGAAGACCCAGCGGCAGAAGATAGCAGAGGAGATCGGTGAGTGCACACTGAGGGAAGGGCCTGGAGTTGTTAACACAAGGTTTAGGTTCAACGTAAATGATCATTTACAGTACATATGGCAGTACATTACTTATTTATTAAGTAATCAACATGCTCTGATCTTTTTTTTCAATGTTTCATGCAGTGTATTATGTTTATGCATGTCAGTGTTTTATGCAAATGCAAAAAAAAAAACCCTGCATTAACTGCAGTCATGTATTAACCGCAGTTTATTTTAAAATACTGTATGTCTCATCTCATAACAGCATTCCAACATTCTAAGTTGTACCCTGTGTCAATTAAATCAACTATGTTTTGTAAGGGCAGGTAATCTTATGTATACAATACTTACCAGGTACCCTACACTCAATATTGTTGGAGTGATTTTTTTATTTTTTTTTACCCTGTGGTATTTAAAAGGTATTCTTTCCGGTTTCTAAGTTTGAAATTTTAGTATCATGACAGCCCTTCTCATTCCCAACAGTGCCTTTCCCATAGCATATACCAGAGTAGGGACTATAAAAGTGGCTACTCTGACTACTACTGATGTTGACCATTGGATTTAAATTCTATCTGTTAATGTTTGACTGATTCTCTATTCTGTTCTCCAGGTATTGAAGGCAGTGATGACGAAGCCTTGGACACAACTGGCAATGATGAGGAAGTGAACCGCTGGGAACAGGAGCAGATCAGGAAGGGCATCAGCATCCCACAGGTACACACGTCTCCCACACAACACACCCCCTTAACGTTACATCACTTACCCACAGACAAGCAACTCATTCTTTAAAAGTAAACTCTATCGAAGGCACCGAGTACTGTAGGTACGGAAAAAAAGCACCAAGAAAACGGTGCTACTTAGCTCAAGTTGCTGCAGCTAACAGCTAGAGCTAGTCACTGTAGCTGCCTAGTCAGTCTACACTCTGGGGGCATGATTTTAAAAACACAAGGGGTTGCATCAACTAGTCAACTAGTTGCCTGTAATAACCACTAGTTAGCACTGTTAGCAGGTTTGTTGGCTAATTGTGTGATGTTGCTGTGTAAGTATTTTAAGTAGGTATTTGCCAACCTTATTTTCTATCTGAGAGCTTCTTAATATACTTTAGTATGACCGCTACATTAGCAGAAAATCATTCAAATCAATGTTTAAATGCTCTCTTGCTGACCTACTGGTAACTATGTCTGCAGGATGTCTTTAGGATTCACTTTTATTTACTACTGTCTTATTGAATCTTTTTTTATTATTTTTTTTATTCTAGGTCCAAGCTAGCCAACCTGAAGATACAAACGTGTACTACCAAAGCACCTTTGAGGCCCAGCCTTATGGGTCGTCCTACAACATGCCTTACACATACACACCTCAAGGCATAGACAAGGCTCCAAAAGCCAAGGACTCTGTAAACTACCCTCTCCCCAGTAGCGAACTAAGCCCAATCACCACAGATCTGGTAAAGAAACGCCTTAAAGACAGGTAGGCTTTGATCCCATACTGCAGTACATGGGACAAACCCATCCATATATATATCTGTTCATCAGACTCATGATGCATTTGTAGTTCTGAGCAAGAAATGCATCAATGGAACAAATAATAGTTGCAAACCATCTTTATTTGTTTTTGCTGGTAAAGAAAAAAAAACATCTGTCTGTCACAAGAGTTATTTCAAACTTAACTTGTAGTTGTCAGAGAGAATTTAATACAAATGTTTACCTTCAATCCAGAATAAACTGCATGTCTTACGCTGTAGGAAAATTGTATGTAGTCATTCTTTTAAAAAAAAGAGTAGGTCCTGATGTGAAAAGTTATAATCTTTCCTCCCTGATGGATTTGAGAGTTGGGAAATCTTTAGATCAGTTCCCTCTTCCAATCTATCTTCTAATGTTGAAACAGTGCCTTTCAAAGGCTGTAACTTCAGTGGAAACTCAAGCTAGCCCCACTGTTTAAGGGCTCCCAAATGTTGCTGCTGCTTCTTACACCAAAAGTAGCGAATCCTGTTAAGTTAAACCATCTAGGCTCCTTGTTGGTGCCCCCCCCCCCCCCCCCCCCCCAATCCTCCCCCACCTCTTATGCAGCCCTTGAGCCCTTGCCACTTAATCTACTAAACCCCTCTTCTACTGCCCCCATAAATGCACAAATAGGCTGACACCAGACATAATTTCACTGCATTTCTTACATCCAGTAACTATATGCACGTGACGATAAACTTCCTTGTATCCTATGAATTCCGGAGCCACTTTATTTAATGTATAACCACACAGTTGAATTATTGTAGTTAATTCAAATGTAGCATTTGATAGCACTTTATGCTTCTCAATTGCGCCTACTTTCTTGTGGAACAGACTTGGCCTTTTAAAATAACAATGGATGTTTTGTAGTCTCCGCTGGTATTATGCAGACCCCTTTAGGTGAGAATGAAGCTGAGGCACACTAGTTCAGAGCCAGGTATACGTAACTCTGATGCACAGAAAGCAAGAGAACACCTGACCTACCAGACTGCGGGTTGTGAGTGACTATGACGTGTTGAGCGTGAAGTGACGTGACCGTGTTGTGTGTCCCTCTCCTGTGTATCCCCCCCCCCATCCTCAGGCTCAGCGCCTTGCGCCAGGGGCACAATGCCAACACTCGGCGCTTTGAGCAGATCCAACAGGAGCTGTGCGCTTCCAACAGCGCCATCGACAGGCTCGAGGGTAGCTCCGAAGACATAGCTGACCAGTATAAATTCTTGCAAGAAATGCGAGGGTATGTTCGAGACTTGCTTGAGTGTTTCAGCGAAAAGGTAAGGGAGAAACAGTTGGCGCCCTCTTAACGGCTGTTGTGCTTTGTCTGAATACCTGATGCATTTGGACCCCAGTTTAGATGTCCCATTACATTTGGAAGTAAAGATTACAGCTCTAAGCGACTTATTTTTGTGCCACACTTTTCTCAATAAAGTGTGCGTAAACAATGAAATTAATTATATGCTAATGATCATAAAACACATTCTCAGATGTTGATTAGAACCGACATTATACATTTCATCGTTAACACACCATCTTTCTCCTCAGATTTTGAAAAGGGGGTTGATCAACAAAACAGGCTTCGTACGTGGCTAAGTTGCCCTTTAACGCGAGTCTCTCCCACTGACTCTGTTCTGTTCCAGCATAAGGGTTTTCAGAGGAAGATTCGCCATCAACAGTGTCTGTGTCTGGGAGTAGGGGGGTGGGGTGTATGGCTTCTGGTTTTCAATCGGCCGTTCCCTTCTTTTCCTTTCCTGTTAAATAATTCATATTCCTCCTATATTTTTTTTTTAAACCATCAAAATTAAACAAACACATACCCTTAGGTCCAAATTCAGTCATCTGGTATCCAACTGGGCCAGCTAAAATTTTCCAGCTGGCACTAAGTAGCTTGAGATCTGCTTCTCAGCATCTGCTGCATTGCACCAAAAGAACAAAACGTTTTGTGATCAGATGGAAGAACTTGAATACAGTTTTTTTTTCCTTTTGTAATATGCAAACCCTTAGCAACAGGCCCTCTCCAGCCTGTCAGTGGTTCTAGACTAAGTCTGTTCTAATTCGGGCTCCTCAAACTCCAGAGATGAAAGAGGACTATTGCGTATGCTTTCTGCCCTAACCACAGTGTCCCTCCCTGTCGCAGTGTCCTCAGGAGCCCGCGGTGGCCTTGCAGGTCTCCTGCCCGTGTGTGTGTGTTCGGCTGTCACAAAAGCCATCGTATTTTTCAGGTGCCGGCCATTCTGGAGCTGGAGGCAGCCATGCACCAGTTACTAAGACAGCGGGCGGCGCGGCTCGTCCAGAGAAGACAGGATGATATTAAAGATGAATCATCGGAGTTTTCAAGCCTTTCAAGTCAGTCCATCTTGAAGGTTTTTATTATTTATTTGAACGGCCTCGTTGCAATCTTTGATAGAAGTATGGAGTGATTGATTGGGTGTGTGTGTTTGTTTCTTTGTGTGTGTGTGTGTATATGTGTGTGTCTTTTTGTGTGTGTGTGTGCATGCACATGTGGTGCTAAAAAGTGACCAACCAGTTCTTGTTTATACCCATGTGTATTACAAGAGTGGAAACAGGCATTCATTGTGCTTGTTTGAGACAATTTAGCACATAAACACCCCCTTTTGATGGGGAATATGTGCTAGACCAAGAATATCATGCAAGTGCCTAAGCCGATTTTGCAGATCACGGATGTTTTTCTGTGGTCATGTTTGTAAAAGAGAAGCTGTGATTGCTTTAAGTAGATGCAGATGCAAGGTAAGTACATTCGTGTCAATGAGAAATTGGCTCAGTGAAGTGTTTGAACAGTGTTTTCTGCTGATCAATAAAATGTCTAACTCATAAAGGGCTATTAAATATTAAATATTTTGAAGCACTATTTCAGTCATATTTTCAGCTATGTAAGTGCACTCAGGTTGATATGAGAGCTTGGTGTGTTTGTATGCTTTGAGTCATCAGTGCTGATGGCTAATTCGGAACTCTTCCCTGTTTCAGGTAAGGCTGTGATGGCACCCAATCTTGACTCGTTTGGCCGAGACCGCACGGCCTATCAAGAGCATGCCAAACAGAGGCGCATTGCAGAGCGGGAAGCTAGACGGTATGCTTGGTTTTCATTCTTCCAAGAGGTGGTAGGAGCACTTTTGTAAATGTCTCTATTTTACCACAGTCTCAAGAAAAGATGTTATAGAAGAATAACTAACTTTCATGCATTCTATTAAAACAGATGCATGATTTATATGAAACACACAGATACTACAGACACTGGGTGAATGACTTGAGTGTGTTCTGTGATGTTTGGACAGGACGCGGCGTCGACAAGCCAGAGAGCAGAATGGGAAGAGGGCGGAACACAAGGAAGGCCTGTCCAGTGACGATGAGGAGACCTCCACTGACATCACCAGTTTCAACCTGGAGAAAGGTATCCTCCATCCCTCGCACGCACACACACACACACACACACACACACACACACACACACACACACACACACACACACACACACACACACACACAGAGAGACTCATTTAAGCACATATTTCTGCTGACATCACCAACAAATTGCAAGTGAATCTTAATCATAACAAGTGCTTACTTATCTACAAATGTTGTTTTGTCTCTTCTGATAGATCACATTCGGACAGAGTCGAAGAAGATCTTTGAGGACGTTGTGGACGATTTCCACTCTCTGGACAGCATAAAGTCCCACTTCGAGGTGTGGAGGAAGCTCTACTTCATCTGCTACCGGGACGCGTACATCGGCCTGTGCCTGCCAAAGCTCTTCAACCCTCTTGTCCGGCTGCAGCTCATCCACTGGTCTCCTCTAGAGGTACTTACTAATTCAACAATCACCGTTGCTGCAGAATAGCCTCGTGAGACCATCAGATTTTCACTCGCAGATCAGTCTGGCATCTCTCCCATAGAGAAAATTTGGAGCAGTTTGCCAAGCGAACGTCCAATCAGCATTGGTTTTGAGGCGGGTTTAGGTGTGACTCATTGAGAAGCTACTGTTCAATCTAAACAACGTGGCGACTTCCACAGATGAGATGAGCATAGCTATCGCTGAAGTTTTATCCGAATATTCGAGTATTCCTGGGGAAGCTAGGAAGCAAGGAGTCTCTGCAATGTAACTGGGAGGAATGAAGGACACCGACATCCTCCACGGCCAATTCCAGTTAGTGTTTGGTAGCCCTGAATCTTAGTTACTTAACAAGAAGAAAAATATGCTTTCTTCAGAAGTGTAGTCTACCAGGAGAACTTGGTGGGGGATTGTCGTTGATGAGGTTCATGTCACATACAAATGGTTTAAAGTTTAAAAACATTAGCGTTAGCTACTTACCTAACTTGTATGTTAAAAGATTGCAATAATGATAAGAACCCTTCGTTGATCTGATTGGTTGATTTGGCACGTCTATCACCAACATAGGTGGTGATAAACAGATGGTTTATCCAATCAGCTAACCAATATTTTCGCCCCTTCCCAAACCTTCTCCAATGGAAAGTTCCCAGATGGATATGCGGCGCAAATACGAAGCAATCCATCTGGCGGAGTCAGGTTAGCTGCAGAAGGGGTTATGTGTAGAAGTCTGTAGAATTCAAATTGTTTTTTACATTAATACGTTTGCAATGGCATTCTTTCATCGACTTGCATTGTATTCAATTCAGTGAATCAATCTCTCTGCCAATAATCTATTATTATGGGTCTTTTTTTAGTGACTAACAATACTGTGCACCAAATAAAAAAGCTTAGACTGATTTTCTGCATCCATCCTTTAATGAAATTCATTTCTGAGCTTTTATTTGTGTTTTTTTTTTTCCACAATGCAGGCGGAGTGCCCTAACTTTGAGTACATGCTGTGGTTTGAGTCGCTGTTGTTTTACGGCTGTGAGGACCCTACTGCCTTACAGACAGGAGACAGCGACTCTAGTCTCCTACCCTCCATAGTGGAGAGAGTCATCCTACCCAAGCTGGCCGGTGTGTACCTCTCTTCCATTATCGATTGGGGAATGAAGATGTTTTCAGCCCCTGTCCAGGGCTAGTTATTGTCTGCAAATTTAAATTTGTCCTCTGTCTGCTAATTGAAATTTGCCCTTTTAGTCTTTGGATTCCTTAACAAACTGAATGTTGTTGATGAGTAGTAAAGCTCTCCAAATTTGCTTTATACTTTTAATTGCCACACAGATGTTTTGTACCAGACGCTCTTCAGCATTTGCTGGCAATTTCACCCAGTTCCAGTCTTAGACTTCTAGTCCTGTCTAGTCATAGCCTTTTTGTTTGATTGAGGTGCGTCCTTTTTTGGGTGAAATTAAAGGATGCTTTATCTTCTTTCTGCTGGTACAGTTCTTGCGGATCAGGTGTGGGATCCCCTCTCGACCAGCCAGACGTCAAGGATGGTGGCCTTTATGCACAAACTCATTAAGGGCTACCCCACAATCCTGAATGGGGACAACAGAAACACACAGGTAAACACTGCTAACTGCTGTGCAGATGCGTTTTGACTATTTAATAGTTACATTATCGATATAAAAACTATGTCCTTAGAGAAATGGGGTGGATTTAAAGGGTTTAGTTGTTTTGAGTAGCTGGAGTGTTGCATTTATTGTCTCTCTGGTAACATTTTCTCCCATGTTCCTTGTGGGACATTACTTTAGGAATTATTGAAGACCATCGTGATGCGGACGAGGCGAACTCTGGACGACGATATCTTCATGCCCCTCTTCCCTAAGAAGTGAGTCCTGGTTAAGAGAAGAGGATTATAGACTTAGCTTTGGTCCCTTCTCCTGTTCTGAGTCTTCTCTCACTCTTGCAACCCTCTTATCTTGCATTTCCTTTTAGAATTTCACCTCAAACTTTCCTTCTTTGTTTTGCGCAGCGTTCTGGAGAATAAGAATTCTGGACCATACCTGTTTTTCCAGAGACAGTTTTGGACGAGTGTGAAGGTACCTGCTGTATTCTATTATGCTTACTTCAAATTGCATAATATGGTAATGTGAATATGTTGTATGTATGCATGTGTGGCATTCAGTCAAAATTCTAAATGTATTGACCGTATAGTTTGACCATAATACACATATTTATGCAGTACTTCCTCTTTCGTTGGTTTAGTTGCTCAGCAACATCCTGCAGTGGCACGGCATCCTGTCCAACTCCATGCTGAAAGAGCTGGCTGTGGACAGCACCCTAAACCGCTACATCCTGTCCGCCCTACAGAACACTGAGTCTGGGGAGGACAGCATCGAGAAGAGCCAGAGAGTAAGGACCTTTTTAATACAGCACAGGAATTCAGTATATAGCCCAGGAGGGTTCCACTGATTACGACCCAGGGGCCACCACCCTGATTAAGAAAGAGACCCGAAGACCACTGCTGAAAATAGATAATGATTCCACCTGCAGTGCCTTCACTGGCCACTAGTAGGAGACAAACCATTGGTTGAAATGTGATGTATACATCTTGTTTATTAGTGTAGGAAAGCTAGTTTGGGATAGTTGCGAACACTAAGGGTCATCCGATCAGATATGGCCTTTCTAACAATCAGTATGTGAGCTCAGTGGGAATGGAAATGATTACTATGAGGTTAACACCATCAGGTCATTTGATATTGGAGTTTTATGGGCTGACATTTGGGGAATTGTTGGCGAAAAAAGTTTAAGAGAGATTTTTAATTAAACATCACAGAAATCCTGATCAAAGGGTGTGAATAATGCAATGCAAAAGACCACCTCGTTAAGTCTTTAATTGAGGCTTAATCGAAGGCTTACCCAACTCTTAGAAAATGGTCTTATATAAGACATAACACACTTGCAATGCAGTGTGCTTCTCAGTGAGTTACTGGAAAGATCGAGACTTGTCGCGTACGTGGTCTCGCAAATCTGTTGTCAAGTCAAGTCTATTTATATAGCGCATTTCATACACAGAGGTCATTCAATGTGCTTTACATAAACAAAACCAAACAATAAATATAGCTGCAAGCAGCAATGTGGGGGCCAAGCAGACAGTTCAGCAGGCCAGATTTGCCATGCAACTCAATGCCGTGGCAGCAGGCACATAGCATTAAGCAGTCACAGCAAGTTCCATGCCAAACAACCCAAGATTGGCTGAGTTACAAGGTCAAGTTTCACATCAAAACATGACTGATTTTGTGTGGCTGAACCAGGGCTGAGTGTCGCCCAGCCAACCCACCGCCGCAATCGCCCCTGCCCGTCCCACCCCGCTCCCCACCCTTGCACGCACGCATTAGAATTAACTGGATGGAACTCGCTGTCATCAGTTTCACATCAAAAATAGATATGATCATGCTTGCTGTGATTTCAATGCCCCCATAGAGGTCAAAGGTCACCAAATTATTTGTGCATCATCAGGATGAACCAGACGGTTCTATGGGCTGCCATTGACCTCCTTTGCAGAATAATGCAGCAACTACAGGCCAAAATACATTTTTGCCAATTACAGAGCCCCCTAGAGGTCAAAGGTCCCCAAATTTCTTGAGCGTCCTCCCGATGGAGTCTGAGGTACATGTACTAAGTTTGGTTTTGATACATGAAAGCGTTGCTGAGATATGAGCTCACTTCCTGTTTGGCGGCTTCGCCGCAAATTTCGATTGGCTGTTACAGGCCAATGCTTCTATCAATTGTTCCAGAAAGCAAGGCACTTATCAGGCATGGTCTGAAGATGGTCTCTACCAATTTTGGTGAGGATCAGCTGAAATTTGTGATCTGCGAAAACTTTTTTGTGTTTTTTATTAAATCCAATATGGCGGCCGAGTTAATTCCGATGACATCACAAGTTGACGTGGGTCGGCTTAAAGAACTCCAACAGTATTATCAGACATGACTAGTGCGTTTTAATCCTAAACACAACAGCAGCTACAGGCCAAAAGGCATGTTTCCGAATTGCATTTCTTGTGCGTCCCCCTGATTGGGTCCTGAGGCCAGATGTAAAGTTTAGCTTTGATACATGCAAGGGTTGCTGAAATATGATCTCTCTACCTGTTTGGCGGCTTCGCCGCAAATTTCGATTGGATATTACGGGTGAACGGTTTTAGTTTCGGAGACAAAACACCACAACTTTTGTGAGGCTTGGTCTGAAGATCATGTGTGTCAAGTTTGGTGATGATCAGACAAAATTTGTGACCTGTGAAGAATTAGTTTCACTTTCACTAAAATCCAATATGGCGGAAAATGACGTGGGGGTGCGTTGAACTCGGCTTGGTCCAAGGATTCCAACGATACCTCATTTTTGACAATCGGATGAACGGGTCAAAAGTTACGTGCATGAACGCACGTCCAACTTTGGGCTGGTGGTGGCACTAGAGCACTCGAGGTGCCGACCTGAAACTTGGTGAAATGAATCATGGGACTGTGTCCAATCACTGTGCCAAATTTCAAAACTTTTCACCAGTCGGTTCTATGGGATGCTATTGACTTCAATGACGGAATAATAATAATAATAGGGAAGAAATGCTTCGCTGCTTGGCCCCCAATAACAAGTAAAAGCATAGAAGGGCAATATAGTCAAAGAATAGTTCAAAAGGTAAAGATCATAATAAAAAGAAAGCATAAAACACAAGGTAAAATCACACACACACAGGTATTTACCCTTTGGGTTTGGGAGCAGCATGATGCCATTGCGTAATACCACCTCTGAATGAGCTCATGTTTGCTCTTTGCTGCCCCCAGGTGGTGGAGTGCTTTCCCCAGCAGTGGTTCAGCGTGCTGAAGACCCAGCAGCAACAGCAGACCCTGCCCCAGCTGGAGAACTTCTGCCGCTATCTCAAGCACCTGGCCAACACACTGTACCGCATAGGGCTGGGCGGCTCCGACCTGGAGCGCAGGAACAGCAGGTGAGCAGTCTCGCATCCTCACCTGGAGGATGTACAGCATATAGAATTAGAAAGGAGTAGAAAAGATGTCGTGTTCTCTGTTGCATTACAGTTGTTCATTTAATGGTATTGGTTTCGGGGGCAGCTGTAGTGTAGAGATAGCGTCAGTGTTTTATACCTCATACGGCACAGTATCCACAGTGTCCCAGGTTCAAATACATGTAAATTACATTTACAGTACATTTTAGTACATGTATTCTAGAAATCATCTATCAGACACGTTAATCCACAGCCACTTACAAAATGAGGAATAACAACACAAGTTACATTGCAAATCAGACCTTAGGTAACATGCATTCTACTACAATAAATACGATCACCAGAGGATGAGAGTGCAGCAGTTTAAGTACTAGTCAGAATGTGGTCAATGGAGATAGTGGTTGAAGGAAGTAAAAGGGAGGGAAGTGCATGGTGAGTGCATGTCAGGTGTGTTGGGTTGACCTAAGGTCATTTCCTGGTCCCACGCCCCTCATAAAAAGGTCAAAAATAAATAAAAGACATAAAACACTGAGTGCAAGAATGAAAAAAACAACTCACGGAGTGTACAGATTCCTCCCCCCAAAAAAAATATTCAAGTCTGTTTCTATAAAATTCAGCTTCGGAAGGGAAAGTTCTTTGCTAACCTTGAAATGCTTACTGTCTAACAGGGAACACATCAAGGAGGTGATGAAACTCTTATGTCGTCTCAATGCTGTCGACCATTTGACTGCTATGGCCACAGATTATGGGATTAAAGACATCAAGCCCCTGATGGAGGCCAAGTGAAGAAGAAGGAAAAGAAGACTGGCGCACCTTGCTAGCTTTATACCAGTTTTAATCATGGACTTTTGTTTTGAGAGGACCTGATTATTGGACTACTTGAAACTCCCTGGATTGCTCTCTTCTGGTCAAGTTGCTAGTCACATACATTGTTTCAACACATCTAGCACCTGACCTCAAACCGTAGTGTGGTGAAATTGCACCCTCTTTTCCAGCTACGTGAACATGGTTACTATTGAGATGTTTTTTTTTTTTTTTTTTTTAAACTTGTTTGACTTTAGAGTGACTGATTACTGCAGCCTCTCTCCTTGTCACAAATGCACTTGGTTCACCTCCAGAGTTGAAACTTGTGCCAAAATACTTCTCCATCCGCTCAAGATGTGTCAGTAGCTCAGATGCTACCTATATTTTAATTTTCCTGAACGATTTTCACAGACTAAATAAAGACTACGGCTATGCTATAGTTTTGTCCCTATTTTAATTCAGTGTTTGTCTTATTATAGCATCTTAAATATGCTTTGCTGTCATTGCAGGAGAGTGTGTGCGTGGCGTGCATGTGTGTGTGACTCATGCTGTATCGTTACATTACGGTCTGTGTGTTGTGCGTGTGTTTTTGCCCCCACCGCAACTAACGTTAATGGTATCCCAATGAACAGGCGGAGTTCGACTTATGCAAAAGAGGCCACTTCAGCGCGGCTACTTATAACACAAACTAGCCCCCGCTTGAGCGGACTCCTGAAGCGAAGATAAACTGTTTCTCCAACTGAACAAAAATTGTGTGGATTGTTTTGGTTATTTTGAACAAAGACAACATTTGGCAAGTAAGTAGGCTACGTCCTTGTATGGATAGTTGTTATAGTGATAGATAGAAAGACTGAACTGATTGCATGTGAGGAGACCATCTGGAAGAACATGTGGAACGTGCAGTATGGGGAGTTGATTATATTTCTGTGCAGGTTAAACTCTGCAGCCAATGTTTGGCTATAGTTCACGAATAGCTCAAGAGTTCTGTCGCGCACATGGTGACCATATAATGATCCCACGCCTGCATGGAGTAGCCTAGGCTATGCGGGGTCTCCCTCGCTGGAAGCACGTTCTTTGAATCTCAGTAGCCTACTTTGACCGGGAGTCATGATAAAATAATACCACAACGGTGCAATTATAGCATCTTCGTGTCTAGAATGTCGATATTAAATTGTAACATAACCATCAGTTTAAAACGAGAAAAAGTTATATTTTCTCCGCATCTAAGTTGCAAACAAATATCTGGGATATCAACAACATGTAACGATTGTCTAACTGTTTTATGCAGAAAGACGTATTAACCACGCAAACGTTACAACGTTTGGGTTCAATCTTACAGACTGAGCGCCTGTTGAAGGTGGTCCTGGAACATTTAGTAGCCTAGCCTACGTGTAAGTGGGCTTCTTGTGCCTTACGTCATGAGTTCATTTCCATGTTGGATTGTGCATGTAACGCTACACTGGAGAGAAAGGCTATTCGGTAGGGCTTCAGCCAGATGTTCTGCTGGACACAAATGTTAAAGAATGGCAAATCTTTAGGAAATTCAGAATTATTATGAATTAACATAATGAAAACCCCTTTTCATCTCGGGTTGTTTTTGAACAACTAAGAAACAGAGGCCATGATATAAAACTGTTTCTCTCCTGCCACAGCTGCCACTAAAAGGGGGTTGTTAAGTGGACCCGATGTGACCTCCCACGGTCCTTGCATGCTTGTCTGAAGCGCAGCGTAGGCTGCTTTGCTTTGAGTCAAGAGGAAGGTATTACTTTGAGTGAGCTAGCCTATTACCTATTTTGTATTTGCGTCAGGCTTTCAGTAAGTGTCAAGTAATTATCGGATATTAGGATTGTTAAAGGATTTGGAATAAGGTCTGAAGATGTAGTAATTAGGGGTTATTTGTGCCGGTTGAGTGATTCCTTTGGCTAGAACAGTAGCCTACTGAATCTGAAAGAAAATAAGGTTCTGTCAATGTCAAAATACATTTATAAAAAAAAAAAAAACAATTATATTTGTGCACATAACTATAGCTTACAAACAAATCCCATTTTAGACAACATCAAACCCTACACAATAGGCCTATCATAACATGTGTTTGCATATTTGTTATTTTAATCTAAATCTAAATAACCATTTACCATACCCTTCAAGATGTGGTCCACTTTTAAAGCATCTTCATGTTATGTAATAGTCTAAAACATGCATAATTTTATCATGTCAAGGATATGTCACCCTGAGACATCCTGAAGAAAAGTATGGGGGGTATTTTGGGGTATGGGCAGTATTTCAAAAGCATATCCATGTTGTATGTTTTTTTTTAGGTCTGTTCATGACCTGCTCCCATGTACCCTTTCCATTCCAACTATTAGCATGTCCTGAGAGATAAATGAGAGAAATAAAGACACTGGGTCTGTGTCAACAAACTTCTAGGAACACAGATGAAACCTAAGCCATAGGAAGGGCATGACATGGAGAGTTTAGATTCCAGCTTAGATTTGCTTACAGTTTTTTCTGAATGTTTAAACACAACTGTGATTCTTATAGCACAATTTCTAAAACTAGTAATACTTATAGCAAAACCACTCACTGAGTTCGCAAAACTAAAAGCACAAACACTGCTTTGCACTCAGTTTGCAATTTTGTAACACACACTTTGCACAACTGTAGGAACAATTCTCTGCACAGCACTCTTTTTGCGGAACTGTAAACACAACTCATTGCTTTACACTCAATTTCCAAATGATCAACACACTCCTGGCAAATTATACACATGTATGGCTATTATTTACACTATTTTGCCAACTCTCTAGCACACTTTCTCATGTGTAAACTGTTTTAGATAATTAGTTCACTTTGCAATCAGCCTAAGCACTATAAATAAGCCACAGGTAATGTACAATGGGTACAATGGATGAAGCAGGAAGAGTGAGAAGAGAAAGAAATAGCCCTTTTACAGGCAAAAAAATCAGTCTACGTGTGAGGATATTGTCATGTCAGGCCTGGATATGTCATTCCAGAATACATTTTTCCCGGTGCCTTGGACTAGGACATTGCATGTGATGTAGACAGAATTTTGAGAGAGACGACCCGATGTACAATGATTTGTTTTGTCTCAGTAAAATTGCTATTTTGTGTTTTGACTTGGAAAAACACACTTGTGTTTGTTTTGATGTGTGTAAATAAACACCAATACTTAAAGTTTGGATCCCTGTACTATGACAAAAGTATGACCTCAAACTGACATAGTCTACCTTGTCCAGAAGCAAAAGCCAGATGTGTTTTTTATTCAGACCATCAGTGTAGTTGGCACATTGTGTGCTTATTATTGTGATGGCTTGTGTTTACTGTTTGATACGTAAATATCATTTTTACGAAGGTGTGAAGAGTTAAGCAAGGTGTGTTAGCTTTTGCAAGAGAACTACAATGTTTTGCTGATTGGGTGAAGGGTTTTCCTATTTGTGTGTAGAGTTTTGCAAAAAAAGCCATAGTTACAAAAAATGTGCTTAAGCAATTAGAAAAAACTGTAAGCTCACCATGCACTGAATAGTTAAGTTGTTTGAATTAAAGGGTTAGGTTTAATTATATCGTCTTACATAAGTTCTGTGTTAAGGAGTCCATAATTATATATTTTTTCCCTGAAGTACACAAATGTTGTATCATATGATGACCAATACAATTTGGATATGAATCAGGACAAGATAGGACAAAGCAGAAAAAACCCGAAAAATAAATAAATAAATGTCACTGTCACTGTGGGTATGTGGTTTATCTATGCACCTCATAGCATTTGTAGAAGAAAGCATTTGTAGACAGCTGGAAGGTTGAGGTGGGGGACCGCTGATAAACGGCTGTGTGGGAAGGTCAGTGTCTGCCGCACTCCTGTGCTCAGGAGTGTTTTGCAGCTGTGTGACTACGCAAACCACTTAATAAGCACAATTCACCCATGCAGAATCTGTCCCTCTGCCCTGTCATTAGTTCCTTTCGTTCCAAGGGCCCCACTATTGCCTCATGCTGACGTACATTTTTCAACTGATGGCATTGAGTCAAGGTGAGTTGGACAGTCATTCTTAGGCTGTTTGTGAGGATCCACGTGTAGACCTCGAACTTTGTCTCGGTTTTAAACAAACCTACGTATGTTGCTTCGTTCACTTGCGTGAGTGTTTAAATGTGTACCTTTACACAGGCTGAAATAAGCGTTGTTTGTTTACACACCTTTGTTATGTTGTGTTATTCACTTTTGGAACAGGAACTTACCACTAAGCATTGTGATCATTCCTGTCCTTTTAAGCAGTGCTCTAAAATGAAAACAATGGCCTCAAGGTAATCTGACGTCACAAGATTAACTCAGTGGCTCATGTTTTTACAGGAATATATGCATGTTTGTATTTCCAAAAAAAACATTTTTTTAGAGATGTGTAGCTATTTGTTATATGAATTCAATGTATTAGAAAATAATGTTGCATTTTGGAAGCCCTTTCAGCTCTTCATGCCAATGGAAAACTCCCATCATTTGTCAACTGGAAGGGGCCCTTCACATGTCCAATATTGAGCATATAGTAGTAAGGAAATATGAAGTATGTTAGGGAGTTGAGTACAACTCGTCCTAGTTTTGGTGTTGCCAGTAATATGTGGCAGAAGAAGGGACTGTACCTTCACCTCTGCCAAATAACTGTTCAAAATAGATGAGATTGATTAGAATAGACAGTTGCAAAAGAGAGGGCTCTGTCTGGCCCGTATCCTATGATTACATTAGTTTGTAATGGTGGTATTACATGCTGCATCCTGATTTGGATCCTCACACACACACACACGCCACACCTCCTCACATCCCACTGGCTTTATTTAGTGACCACAGTTAGACAGAGCCGTTGGCTTGGTTACCAGTTTAAATATGCACCTCCATGTCCCCCACACCCACTTTGTCTACCTCGCTCCCATTGCTGTGTGTGTGTGTGTGTGTGTGTGCAAAAACTCTCAAATACCAGCCTCTGATTTCTGCCATTGAGAACCTAGGATACAAATGGCAGCTCCTTGTGTTAGTGTTTTGTAGCCTAGGTGATGTACATAGGTTGGCGGTCCGTGGACTTTGCATTGGGGGACTATATAAAACTAAGGCCAAGCAGCTAGTGAAGTACTGTTCCATATTAGCAAATTATAGGAAGCATGTTTATTTGGAAGAGACGATGCTTCAGATACCCTTGAATCTGTAAACTCATGATAGATTGCTGAACTGCTTTAATCTACTGGATTATTCAGAAGATTTGATTCCTAATGTAACTTGACTTGTAAAGTGGAATCAAATAAAGTATATAAAGTGTGTGTGTGTGTGTGCGTGCGCGCGCATCTCTGCATGCGTGCATGTCTGTGTTGCATGGGCTGGTTCCAGCCCACCCTCCTAGCTCCATCTTTCCAGTGGTATCAGATGATGTCCATGTGCACCCGCACTCCACCTTGCACAACCATCCGTAACAGATGGAAGTAGTGTGGGATTTATTTATAATGCCCAGGTTTTTCCCTAGGCCGGTTGACACCTGTTCCTTGGCCTGAAGTGAGGTGCTAAGCCAACCGGTTCAAACATGCTTCAGAGGGTGCATGATTTGTCTTTGACTTAATGAAATTTACTGCACTGATTGATTGTTAAACTTGAAAATGTACCTGTCTTGGATTAGATTCTGCTTTATTGTCAATGTGCACAGTACAAGTACAGAGGCAACGAAATGCAGTTAGCGTCTAACCAGAAGTACAAAAAAGCTGAAAAAAGTGCAGTATGACATATAGTGCAGTGTAGATTGTAGTGTACAGTTGGGCAAGCGGACTGGTTAACAGTGCAGTGTATTAACAGTATTTGCTAAAAGAGTAAATGGACAATTAAAAATGGACAGTAAATACTTCAAAAAGGTCTCTGTATGGTAGACATGCTCGTATTAGCAGGTTTGTTATTAGGTGCCCTTTTGTTTTGGCACATGTCTCAGACAGGGTTTGGAGCAGGTACAGGTGGCTGCTTGTTCCGAGATGATTTGTCAACTTGCAAAATAAACCTGGCCCTAATGTCCAATTATTTTCCTCCTACATAAGCAAACACATTCCTATAATTTCTGCAGGTGTATGCAGGTGAAATTCAAGAGTTCAGGGGACAGATTTGTCTAAACAAAAATCATGAAACAATCTGTCAGTCTGAACACTGACCGCATTCAAGTCAAGTCAAGTCACTTTATTTATAGCACATTTGAAAACAACAGGAGTTGACCCAAAGTGCTTCACAATCAGTATCATTCAGTACATTTAGTAGCGTGGAGTCAGGTGTACTTTCTTCCTCTTATTTGCACTGACCGCTCTCGGTCAGTGTTGCCACTCTGTGTGTGTTAGCAGTCGGCCAGCCCTGATATGTGGAGGGGCAGGTGTATTTCTCTCGGTGAGGTCTGGTGGCCGGCTTCCGCATCTGACTGGTGGGAACCAGGGTGATTGACAGCGTTCGGGCTCAGTGCGTCGCCAGCGTCGTTGAGGGCAGCTGGGAATAGCCTGGCCATGTGATGTGTCAACGTTCTATTTGTAGGTCGCCCATGGAAATGGGCTACAGTTGCAGGGGTGTCTGAAGAATAGAGTTCAGTGATAGGTCTGTCTCTCGCTCTCTGTGCCTCTCTCTCCCTTCCTCTCGCTCTCTCTCTCTTGCTCTACCTCTCTCTCTCTCTTTCACTAGGTGAAGCCTTTGTGAATTCTGTGTGAGTACTTGCTGCTTTCTCACAGCTTCATAATGTTATGTCTATGATAACACGTAGTTATCTTGTTCTTGCGGTGATTAACTACAGTAATGATTGACAGGTTTAATGTTTAGGATATGCTGTATAGGATATATCCTGTTCTATGCTAAATTGTTAATCAGAAAATTTACCACATATATTTAATTGAATAAATTGCCTAGAATCTGTTATGTTAACTGGATAGTGGCATTTTTAAGGGAATTGTGTTCCTATATTCAACAAGTCTGACTTGGGTAAAACCGACTTGGGTTGAATTTGCATTGCAACTAAAGTGTTTTAGTCGAGTGGAATATGCATAAGAATTGGAGACCTGGAGCATGGCCCACTCCTGCAAAGCTTCAGTACTTTCGTAAGACCCCAGATTACCTTTGATTGTCTGCATTGCATTATGTGCAGTATGTAATCTCCTTTTAATGAACCTCCGGCATTATGGCTTAATTTGGGAAACCTGAGCAAGCGTCGCCATTGGGAACTGGCAGCTAACCTTGCAGAATGCAAGGGCAATTTGATTGGCTGCTTCTCTCTGGCTCTCTCTGTGAGGTGGTCTAAAGTGCCCCTGCATGTGTGACTCTGCTAACCTACATTCAAAACATGTGCATTTCATGGTACCAGACTCCATCTGAAGTGGGACATTTGATAGCCTGTAGGCATCTTGGAGGGAAAAAGGTCATCACCCCTTATCCATGGAAGGAACTTTCCGTTCGGTGGTGGCGTGACAGGAAACAGAATTCTCTAGACCCCTTTTTTTGTCTGATTCGTTCTGGGTGAAAGCCCAGGAGGACTGGGCTGTGTCGTGGCTTGCATATTACGAGGGGTGCAGGGCTACGCCCCCCTCCGAATTCTACAGTTCCTCCCCCAAGGCCTAACGTATCCTCCAGTCACATATCACAGTGTGGTCCATATCCTCCGTACTGGGTAGAAGTAAAAGTGCCAGGGCCTTATTAATACTGCCATTCATTTTAAACCTAAACTACACAACTATGTTTGCGTCATGGGAATTATAGCACTCAATCTCCAGCACTATGGAATTATGATCATATAATTACACTACTTAAATTATACAATTCATTCTATGTTTCTGGTGGTGTTTTTTTCATAAGCACATTTCTTATTGCATAATTCATGTCCATGGACTGAATGAAGTCTGTCTCTCCTTAAATGGATTATCCTCAGTGTGCTTTGTCACTGCCAATAGTCACATTTTATGGATTTGCGTATGTCTTACCCAATGTTGCCAGGGAAACAATGCAATACTTAACAGTTACTACAGGTGACCTGAACAAATGAGAGGCAAAATGCTTGAGTTTTAGCTACTGTTTACTCCAGCATAGATTGAATCTGAATTTCTGTACTGTTGTTATTCTACAGAGGTGTTTTGACTGCATTTTAGTTTATAATCCTTAGTAGACAGAGGTTTTGCATAAGATTCTTTGATCGTAAGGTAAACAATAATTGAAAAAGAGTAATCTTGTGAAATGCTTACTATATATAAATATGGCAACCGGGGTTTGCTATGGCCGATGCCTTTCTGTTTTCACCCACGAACAATGTTGTTGTACTCTTCCAAAAGTTCTGGCTGAAGTCTGCTGGTAATTTAATTGACACAATGCGCAGTGTGCGCCAAGTGTACCACAGCAACAACAACACTGGGGGCAGATGCACCTGCCTGTATATTAAGCCACTTTTTCACTTTTTTTTCACTTCTTCAGAGAACTACTTCTAAAGTCTTCATTTTTCCAACAGGTTCCTAGTGAAGTCCACAGCCTAGAGTCCTGCATGTACTGTATCTGAGTGTGTGTAAAAGAACATCGGAACATAACAGAACCATGGTTCTCCACAAGCTCATGGACTTTGGTAAGCAGCTGTTGCGGGTGAAGGTGGTGGACTGCAGCACTGACGACTCACGGCTGGCCCGCTGCCTCAACACCTTCGACCTGGTGGCGCTGGGCGTGGGCAGCACACTGGGCGCCGGCGTCTACGTGCTGGCCGGAGCAGTGGCGCGCGAGAACGCCGGCCCCGCCATCGTCCTGTCCTTCCTCATTGCCGCCCTGGCGTCCGTGCTGGCGGGGCTCTGCTACGCCGAGTTTGGGGCGCGCGTGCCCAAGACGGGCTCAGCCTACCTGTACAGCTATGTCACCGTCGGCGAGCTCTGGGCCTTCATCACTGGCTGGAACCTCATCCTCTCCTACGTCATCGGTAATGATGGAACAATCATAATCATAGACACTGATATCTCCTACCACGGCACTGGTAGCAGACATTTTGAGTCAGGGTTAGATGTCAATGGTTATTGATCTATGATCTTATTTCAATAATTCGGTCACTATTTATACAATGTAGCCTTGGGTGTAACTGTCTTATGTCATTTGTTTATATTATAGCAATACTAATCAATACCAATTCAAGTATTTGGCCACACTTTATCTCAGTTAGTCCCTGTTTCAATGAGATTATGTGTTAAATATCATCTAGAAAACTAGAAATGCAATTCTGAGGAATTACACGAGGGGATGCAATCTGCTGGTTAGGGTGTTGGTGGGGCTTGATGCTAGCTGGTTGGTAGGGTAATTGTGATACCTGCAAAGGTGCTTTTGGAGTAACCAAATTTGAATCTTGTGTGACATGGCATTCTTGAGATATCACACTCAAGGTGTTTTTGACCTTGACAGTTGACCTTCAACCTCCAACATCAACTCACTTCATCTTTGAGTCCATAAAAACACTCGTACCAAATTTGAAGTATGTACGTCAAGCCGTTCTGGAGATATAATGCTGAATGCATGAGATATGGCTGGGACTTTTATTTTGACACACAGGAAACACTTTAACAGGATGTGTAGTTCAGGTAGAGCTAGATTGTATGCTTAGAAGCTGAGACAGTTGGAGTCCTCACAGGTGACACCTGTGCCAGTGTTCTGATTAGCCTGGGAACTGCTCTGAGAACTACTTAACGAGCGCAGCTGGCTCTATTATGACATCACAGCCCCCATTCAAGTCTACGGGGGAAATTACAAAAATCTCAAAAAGTATAAACTTCTCAAAAATGAAAAACGGATAGGACGGTAAAGCCTTGGAAGATCTACGAAACGGTGTTTCAACCAAATTTGTACGTTAAGCGGTTTGAGCTGAATAGCGCGCACAAAAAGGTAAAAAGAAAAATAAGAAGAAGAAGTCCCCAGATTTCAATAGAGGGGATGCATCCCCTCTAACAAGTAGCAAAAGCAAAATACAAAATCCACATATCTTAAATACAAGTGAGTACCATGGAATATATGTTTTTACAGCTATTTATCATTGTTAATAGTGGTAATTGTGGAACTGTAACTAATAGATACTAATTGAAATATTTGGCCACACTTTATACCAGTGCTGGTTACATTGTAACTATATTGGTAAATACTATGTAACACTGTGTGTGAGAAAGAGTACGGAAAATTGGTTCTTTGTACTTCAGAGTTAGGATTAAAGTCAGGGTTGGTAATAAATATTTAATCAATAATTGATAGTATGTAAAGGATTTGGCCACTCTATATACCATATAGTCCTTGTTACAGTGGAACTGGCTTTTGAAATACACTGTAACATATAGAGTAACAGAGTACTAAAGTACTTTGTATATATTTAAATACTGCTATTTAGCATGTTACAGTGTGCATAACTACAGTGCAAACCATGGTCAACAAAATGAATACAGCTTTCTATGAAAGAAGATGTATTGATTTCAGTGATGAGAATTGTATATACAGTATGTAGCCTACATGATGAATAAAGTTAATAATTTCCTGCAAACCACAGGGACCTCCAGCGTCGCCAGAGCATGGAGTGCTACGTTTGACGAGCTGGTTGGCAAACACATTGAACACTTCTGCCGGCAGTATATGACCATGAACGCCCCCGGATTCCTGGCTGAGTATCCGGACATGTTTGCAGTGGTCATCATCCTCACTCTCACTGGTAAGACATGGAGATGGAGACGTGACGACAGAGGTGGGAGAAGGTTTCCACTGCTTTTTCCATTCTAAGACTTACATTCTAAGAATCCTAAGACTGTAGAGTTTATAATTAGTGTCCTTTTCAGTGTGTTAAAGTGATATCTACGAAAGGTTTAAATAGAGACCCATGGATCTGGGCTTTCTGGACAGTTTTAACACTGTTATTTGGTTTCTAAAAGGGAGTTTTTCCTTTCCCCATCACTTTGCTTAGGGAGTTCAGGCTTTGGGGTTGATAAAGAGCCTAGTGATAGTTACAATGTTTTGTGCTATTTTGTAATAAATTGGAATTGAATTGACGTACAGACATGTACACCGCATGTGTATGCTGGTTTCTCAAAGAGATATCTGGTTGTCTGTCAGTAAATGTTCTGCAACATAGAGGGCCCTATCGTACACTCAACCCCATGTGAAAAACAAGGCGTGTTCTTATCTTACACCCAATTCAGTGATGACTTTTTCACCATGCGCTCCACTTTAATTGAATATTGCGTCCACTTGCATGTCAATTAAAAAAAATAGATGTGGTCAGGCGCATAATCCAAAAATCACTACAGTAATTTCCTTTGTATTAGCCACATTTCGTATAAACCGCAGGACAGTGTTTTATGCAAGTTAAATAAACAAAACCCCCGTAACTGCCCCCGTGTGTTAACCTCATAGCTGAAGAAATTTAGCACAATCAATGTATAAACCGTGGCTAATAGTTGGGTATTACTGAAAGACATTACGCCACTGATCAGGAAAACCCTGTCTAAAACAAAAGGTGCATGGAAAGCACAGTTGAGGATGCACTGTTATGAGATGTAAGCAGCCCTTAGCAACAAGTCCCAAACGACTTGTCTGCAGGATAAATATCCTTAGGATTATTATTCAGTCATTCGAACATAATTGGGGTAAGTGATTTTTTGGTTAATATGCCACAACTTCAGCAGCAACAACTTCAAACTTCAAACTTCAAGCCACGCTGGCAAATGCAAAATCTCAAAAAAATATTCCTTGTCATGACCATTCACAGGTCAATACAGTAATTAACCCTCCAGATATCTGGCAAATTAAGTGCTGTACAGTTTCCAATCCGCAACCCCTACAAACCTTAGCAGAGAGTCAGACTAGCAACATCAGTTTGTTTTCAACTAAGAACAGACTGATGCCAGTCTGTTCTCAATTATTCTCAACTGATAAACTACTTTCTCTAGTTTCTAGTACCTAGGCAATCCTGTATTTCTTCCTGAATATATTGTTGTGTTTATATTTCTATAACCATGTAATTTTATTTCTATATTGATATGTCTTCTACTGTTACTCCTGCTAAATAACCAGGTCCCTCTTTCCACTTGTTCTCTCCAGGCTTGCTAGCCTTTGGGGTGAAGGAGTCGGCCATTGTGAACAAAGTGTTCACCTGCATCAACGTACTGGTGTTGGTCTTTGTGGTCGTGTCAGGGCTCGTCAAGGGCACGATAAAGAACTGGCAACTCGTCCCAGAGGAGATACTCAACCGGACCGACTCCACTCATAAGTGAGCTTCGGTGAAGTGAGGTTTCAACAGATCTGTCTTTCTGTGAAATTATGTGGAGTTTCAAGTCTTGAATGCACCATTACATTTGCAAAAGCCAGTAGTCTTCCATTGACTTGTATTGGATGTGATACAACGCCACACGTGGTACAAAGTGGTATTACAAGAGAGCCAGGCCCAGTACTGGCTGGTTTCCATGCTAACTTTAGTGGCTGTCTGGGCAACATAGAGCATAGACATTTTTGATATTAGGTCAAAATGTTTCTTTACTCTCTGAGAGCGATTCCCTTCATGCTCCCCCTCGCTCTTCTCTTTGACCCAGTGGTACAGATCCCGCCTTGGTGGATGTCAACCTGGGCGTGGGTGGCTTCATGCCCTATGGCTTAAACGGTGTCCTCTCTGGCGCAGCGACCTGTTTCTACGCCTTTGTGGGGTTTGACTGCATCGCCACCACAGGTCAGTCCCACGCAAGGTCTCCGGCAGTGGTGCTGAGTGCTGGCTTTTACAGCACTGGTAGCAGTAGACAGCTTTGGCGAGCATTACAACTTGATTCATCTCCCACAGTATTTCTTCGGAGCTTGTTGTGCCTAATTCGGAACACGTGTTACGTTCCAATTTTCCTTAAATGACAAATGGTTCCTTTGCAGAAAAAGGACGTATGAAGCCTTTGTGTTTATGTGTTCCTATAGCATCTTTTCTGTGTGCAATCACAACTTTGGTTGTTTTGGCCCCATTGTTGATACCTGGCAGATCATGTGGTCTCACACTATCTAAACTAAAGAGTTAAAGGTCAGCTGTTTCTCTACTTTATGCAATGTTAATCATTAGGAATAACCCCCAATGTTAGGGGCTGTTTAATGTTTCTGCATCTGCCTCTGCAAGAATTTTCACTAATTTTTTTTCTTTTTCTTGATCCCTCTCACTGCCTTGTCATGGGAACTCCCCTACCATCCTCTCCTGCCATTGGCTGAGAGAGGAAGGGGGTGGGGTGGAGAGAGAAGAAGAAATTAGAAAAAAAAAATGAAGGAGAGAGAGGGGGGAGATGGAGTGAGAGAAAGAGAGAAGAACAGATCACAGCCTGTTCTGTTGCCTCAGACCCCAATCCTCATGTCCACACTCACTGTCTGTGCTCGCCTGAACCCACTAACCCACACACAGCAGTTGATTTCAACACTGCTAGTAAAACTGGGCTCATGCTTCTGTGTGCCAGAGGACAGACAAAGCTGATTTTGCCGTGGGGTCTCAGCTTATAATAGTGGAAGCTGCATCAGGGTTTGTTACATTATGAAATAATGCATGGAAAGACTTATTTGCAGATTCCTTGAGCCTCAGTGCATTTCATTACATTCTTTGTAGTGTGAGGAATTCCCCACCGACTGCAAAGGAGATACATTTCACAACATGTACATAGATGGTATTGGTATATCAAATACTGTACTCCCTTACTGCCTTCTCTCACAGTGCACAGAACACAAATGTATTGCAGAGGAATGCAAAACTATTGCAACAGAACACAAAAGGAGCTCAGAACAAATCACCAGCATGATCCTTTGTAGTGAGAGGCCTTTCTAGTGTCCTCCCTTTTAATCTGTTTAGTGTTCAACTTCACACTCTCCTAATTACAGCTGATCTTGACCACCCCTCTCCTGTGTAAGCCCCTGATCTTGAACACACCCTCTGTCCCTAGTTCCACAGGTTAGGGGCTGAGGAACCCTCAGTGTGCCATCTCCTTCAGCACTGTGTCCTTGTGTCCTCCCTCCCCATCCGCCTCGTGTCCTACTTTACTGCCCTACTAATTACTCATGATTTTCAACTCACCCTTTTTTGGGTCTCTAGTTTTGAACTCCCCTTTTGTGTGTAATACTCCTTAGGTGAAGAAAGGTAGTACCTACACCAGACACTTGACGCTGTTTTTGTGTCAATGTGTTAATCCTAGTGTCTTCTTAATTATATACTTAAATACCAGTGTGCCTGGTCCTGCTATTGAGCACAGGTTTTTCTGTGTAATCTCATTCTTGAACGCACCTTTGTGCATATATCCTCACTCAGGTGCGGAAGTAGAAGCATCCAAAGTGGAGCACACTATCGTGTGTAGCTCTGGTAGTGAACACATATTTCTGTGTAATCCTTATCCTTAACAGACATTTGTTTGTGTATCTGTCACCTAATTCAGCTTGATGTTGAACGCACAAAAGATTTTACCTCAGATGTCGAAGACAATGATCGGTGTAATGTTGAACACACCTTGTTGTATACATCTCTCCATAGTTGTAGAGGTATAGAACCCACACAGGGCTATTCATATCGGCCTACTTACTATCTACCTGGCATTCATACACCTGGCATTGAGTCTCCTGATATGAACCCCCACACACACACAGGTGAAGAGGTGAAGAACCCCCAGAGGGCCATCCCTATCGGCATCGTGTCCTCTCTCCTCATCTGTTTCGTGGCCTACTTCGGCGTGTCGGCTGCCCTCACCATGATGATGCCCTACTACATGCTGGACAAGAACAGCCCGCTGCCTGTGGCCTTTACGTACGTGGGCTGGGAGGGGGCCACCTACGCCGTGGCTGTGGGTTCCCTCTGCGCCCTCTCCACCAGGTAAGCCTGACCCTGACCTCTCTCACACTCACACACACACACACACACACACACACACACACACACACACACACACACACACACACACACACACTCACACACACACTCTCACACACACACACACACACACACACACACACACACACACACACTCACACACACTCTCACACTCACACACACACACTAGGCCTCACTGCACAGTGTGAAAGCCTCTGGCTTGGCATGGCATGCTGAGTCGCTGTGTATGTGTGCGTGTGTGTGTGAGCATGTGTGCGTGCGTAGTGTGTGTGTAGGTGCGCGCGTATGTGTCTGTGTTTGTGTGGTAAGTGGATCGGTGGGTGTGTGTCTGTAGATGTGTGTGTGTGTGTGTGTATGTGTGCGCGTACCTGTATGTGTTTGTGTGTGAGCGTTGGTAGGCGGGTCGGTGGGTCTGTATGGGAGAGTGCATGTCAGTGCACGAGTATATTTAACTGAGGGTAAATGTGAGCCTCTTACTAAAAGTAGCCAAACATGAGGCCAGGGGAGGGGGTAATAACTCACTGGGATTGTTATGTAACAGTGCTTCTATCACTCTTAAATGGGTGCTCAAGTTGACCTAATAAATCATAAACGTCTTTTTACTTTATTACTTCTGTCCTCGAAGTTATACATGACCATGATCTTTTCCAGACCTCATTCATAAAGCAACTCGTGAGGATTCATTAGCTTAATACATATAATTCACATATGAATCTAAGATTAGTTTTAGTTAGGGTTGGGGACAGAGTGTTTATTATCATAAGTGATAGTTGGATTAACTTGATTTGTCTTCCACAGAACATAACTGCTTACTGAATGTCAGAATGTTTACCAGCGACCTCTAACATTGCAAGGCTTGAACTCAACAGAGATGTTTGTTGTGTATAGTTGCTGCGGTTGACTGACCTGCATGGCATGGCATGCCCATTTCTCTCTGCCTGCCTGCCTGTGTGTGTGTGTGTGTGTGTGTGTGTGTGTGTGTGTGTGTGTGTGTGTGTGTGTGTGTGTGTGTGTGTGTGTGCATGTGTGTATGTGCCTGTGTCTTGTGCCAGTTTGCTGGGTGCCATGTTTCCAATGCCCCGAATCATCTGGGCGATGGCTGAGGATGGTCTGCTCTTCAGATACATGGCTGAGATCAATCCCCGAACCAAAACCCCTTTACCTGCTACTCTGACCTCAGGCATAGTGGCAGGTGAGAATGACTCTTCATGGTTACTAATATTCCAACTCTCCTCCCTCTCTCTCTCTCTCTCTCTCTCTCTCTCTCTCTCTCTCTCTCTCTCTCCACTGGAATGAGTTTCACTGTGCATGTATCATGACTGGACTGGCTAACGCTGGTGGGAGGGTGGGTTGGTTCCAAAACAAGAATTTTAATAGATTTTCTTTTGTTTATTTTGTCATTTTTTTATTATTATTATTTAGACTTTTGTCACAACAACACAAGTGCATTTTCTTTTTAATTTTCCCTGAAATGCACAATAAAAAGCCATGCTTGAAAATGAAGATATCTGGTTTTGGAACCAAACTCTTCAATATGAAGGGGGATTTATCTGCGGGATGGCCCCTCCAAGCTGAGAATTTACCCCTACGGTTTGGACTCCTGCTGCCTTAAGATCTTTTCCTCAAACACAGCTTCACTTTACTACACTTTTCTTCTGGTCTTTCTTTATTTCATCCCAATTTTGTTTGTTTGTTGCTTTCTTTTTTTATTCTTTCTTTTGTTTTGAACCTGTCTCCCCCCTCCCTCTTCTTCCACTCTTCTGCCCTCTTGTTGCTGCGTAGTCTGCTGGGCTCCATGTTCCCTCTCCCGCGTATTATCTTTGCCATGGCCCGCGACGGTCTGCTCTTCACCTTTCTGTCGCGCGTCAGCGAGAGGAAGACGCCCATCATGTCCACCATGGCAGCTGGTGTCATGTCCGGTAAGCTCGCGGGCCAGCAGAGAACATTTTTTGGGCCGCAGCCACGGTAACTGATGAGGGAGAGGGGGGCGTCTCTGACGGGCACATTTTTTTTTTTTTTTTTTGGGTCACGGATTCAACCAGGCCACGCGTCACAAAAATCCATTCTGATTTCTTCAGGATTTTAGACCTCATATAACACTGTTGTACAGTATAACTTTTTAAGATAACACAATGAGACAAATACTAAAGACTACCTACCTAGATTTTCATAATGGGGGTCTGCTTTTACCACTAAATCCAATGTCTAGACCTGTGTGCTTTATGTCTAGGCCTGCTTAAAATTATATGTAGGGTTCATCAAAGGGAAAAAAAGTAGATTTGTCACACAACTTTCTTTGATGTATTCATAAAACATGTGCTGTATGCTTTCTTCACTTTTAACCTCTGCAGCAGGTCAGTGTTCTTTCTGAGAAGTCACACATTTGATAGGTTAGCGTAACTAAATTAATTTGCTGGTGGCAGTAAGCTCCATATCATCTGGTCTGTCACTGGGGTGGCATGTCATAGAAGCTGTAAGCCCCCTCAAAAGCTCTGGTGGGAAAACACTCACCTGCTGTTTGATAATATGGAATGTTTCACAGGACTAGTTTCAACCCACTGACCTCAAAAGGCCTCATGAGTTCACACCTAACGTGCTACTTGACATTTTTCAAAGCATTAGTTCACAGTTTAAGGCATAGGTTTGATGAATAGTAGGTGTAGTTTGGGTTGTGGTGTTTAAGAATAGTATTTAGTGGAAATAATAGATTCTACTCACTATGTTTTGCCATTTTACAGATATATAATATAACATTCATATACTGTACACACCACTAGACCCCACCAGATATGTGTTTTATATTTAGAATGTTATGAAGAAATGTTATGAGAAAATATCAGAAAATATCTTACTTAAAACCTGTGTTGAGAATTGGAATGCTTTTGCCTTGTGACATATGATGTGTCTTACATGTGCCTGTCTTTGCCTTCCTCCTAGCGATCATGGCCTTCCTGTTTGACCTGAAGGATCTGGTTGATCTCATGTCCATTGGCACATTGCTGGCCTACACACTAGTTGCCGCCTGTGTCCTGGTCCTCAGGTAGGCTATATGATTACCTACTGTACAGATTTCAGTGTAAGGAAATCTTTGAAAATCTATTCAGTATACGTTCCGACACAAATAACATTTAAATCGGTGTAGATAACTTTGAATGTTTTGCAGATATTTTGAATCAAGGCTAGACATGTAGACATTTGGCGTATGTATTCTTCTGTGTTCTGTATATGACTGGTAATTGTGTATGGATATTTGCATTTGTTTGGGTGTATAAGTATGCTGTGTGTATGTGTGTGTCTGCATGCATTTCATATACATACAGTATATGACACATGAGTGTATGTGTGTGTGTGTGTGTGTGTGTGTGTGTGTGTGTGTGTGTGTCTGCATGCATTCCTATACATTAATGTGTGTTGTTTTTCTCAGGTACCAGCCTGAGCAGCCGAGCCTGGCGTACCAGATGGCCAGCACCCAGGAGGAGGTGGAGCTGACCGAGTCCATGGGCGCCCCGAGCATGGGCATCCTTCCTGGCGTGGAGGAGCGCTTTACACTCAAAACCATGCTCTTTCCGGAAAACACCGACCCCTCGCACATCTCTGGCTTCTCCGTTAACGTCTGCACGAGTTTACTCGGTAAAACACATTTTTTTCCATTTCCATTTCTGTTCACATCCACATTCCCTTGTGGGTTTACAACCCATCTCCTCACATACTTACACTAAGATACACACATCTCCATCGACAATTGTGTAACCTCACACAAGTAAAAAAAAAGACAACAGGGGCCACAAATAATATCAAGGCCACATACAACATAAAATAAAGTACAACCTCACTGCCTTGAATGGCACAGGGCAGCTTATTTATCTGATTGATGGAAGGGATTTGTGTTGATTGTTCACCCCCTCTCCCCGTTGCAGGAGTGTTGATCCTGGTGTTCAGTATCCTGGCAGTACAGGGCAGCGCGGCGGTGTGGGTCATCGTGACCTTGAGCGTCATTGTCATTGTCTGCCTCGGCCTGGTGCTCATCATCTGGAGGCAGCCAGAGAGCCGGACCAAGCTCTCTTTTAAGGTTTGCCCTGGCTACCCACTCCTCTGCTGCGGTGTGGGGGGGGGGGCATTCCAAAATGCTATATCCTATTTCCTGAATCATTTTTTTACATTTTGTTTTCCAAATAATTTCAGTAGAAATGTTTTTTGTCTATTGTTATTTGATTTATCTTTACTCAATCAAAACAACACAACTGCAATTTGATTGATATTTCCTGGAATACACAATTAAATAGCATGAATTTTGTAATGTTTTTAAAAACGGATATATAGCGTTATGGAACCAAACTCTTAATATATCTGCATACTGCATACATTACACACAATGTATGTGTGATAAAAATGTATTCAATGGGCAAGTCTTGTCGAGGTTTAAATGTCATGTCATCTCTTAGTTTACTCTATGATTGGAGATTCACACCCAATTCTTTTTTCTTTTGTGAAGTTTGACTCCTGTAAAACCCTCAAGACATGCCATCTTCTCCACTCCAACAGGTGCCTCTGCTTCCCTTCATCCCTGTAACCAGCATGTTTGTCAATGTGTACCTGATGATGCAGCTGGACAAAGGCACCTGGATCCGCTTTGCTGTCTGGATGGCTATAGGTCAGTCCTCAAAAGGCAACTGACTCCAGAATAAATCAACCAACGATCTTATGAAATCACATCAGCTAACAATGACATCTGGACTTAATAACTATCCTGGTTGTATTTACTTGCAATAATAAGACAGCCAATTGAATCCTTATGTAACACAGATCTTGTAAAACCATATCAAATGTGGTGATCTGAGACTGAGATCTGTTCTGGTCTCGCCTGCCCTCTGTGTTGTTTTTTAGTTACAATAACTTGTTTTATTTCTTCTCATCTGAATTCTTGTGTCCCTCTCATCTCTGTCCAGGTTTCGTTATCTACTTTGGGTATGGGATGCGACACAGCGCTGAGGCAGCGCTCTCCCGACGCCCGAGTCCCGAGGAGCTCAGGGACTACAAGCCCACGTCCGCCATCAACGGAGACTCCCGCGTGTCCCCTGAGAAAGAGGCCTTCATCATTAATGGCCTGGGCGCTAGGGCCGATGACGAGGGTGAACTCTTAGAGTCGTCATAAAACAAAAACAACTTCCCTGTAAATTTTATACGAAAATAATGTATATTTGACGCAATGGGATGTCTAAACTTTAAGATATCCAGACACGTTTTTGAAAGAAAAAAAACTTTAAGCTTCAAGAAGAGCACACCTCACCCCAAAGGGAAAGCTTGTCAGGACTAGTCACTATTGTACAACTGACTCTCTGTGTGAGAGAGGAATAGCTCTTTGACGAGCATTTTAGCATTTGGCGGCTACTGAATTGCCTGAAAAAAATTGCTAAACAAAACCTTTCTGTATGTTTTGAAAATTTGAGTTAATTTGGAGGAAGGGGCTTTGACTTCCGCCGAGACAGCACTCAGTTTGTCTGACAAGTGTTATCAAATGGAACAGAAGATAAGTCGATCATGGTTGTTTGTACTAAATTTGGATTAATTTGCAACACAACCTTTGAGGTTTCTCTGCTCTTAGTGTTACCTATTAGCATTTGGCTCTTTGTAAGGCTTGCCTTCATCAGTCCCTGATGGTGGTATATTTTTGTTGCCATTTTTTAAAATGATGACCCAGTAGAGAGATACTCATCTGTCATAGAATAAATGATAGGGTTTGGATAGGACAAACTCATGTGGGCTTGTGAGTGTACACAGTATCTTAATGCTTATCTCAGTGTTGGCTTTCAGCAGACATTCATGACAGTCAGTTTCATGTTATCAATTCAACTCAGTGTGAGATGCTAAGGGTTGGACTTGGTTGACTCAAGCATTTCTTACTCAACACCCCCAACACAAGTTGTGTCTTTATATTTGTTAGTTTTATAGAGTGGAATTAAGCTGGTCTGAACAATGGAGTGTAGATTTAACCATCACAGTGCTGGGTACTGTGTTTTTAATATAACCGACCTCAACCATGCCCAAAGTGCCTTTTTGGTTGAAAATTGTATGTAGTTGTATCTCAATAGTGTACTTTTTCTAACAGATGTTGCACAGGAGGTGTACAAATGTACTCATGAGTAATTGTAGACATGCTTAGAAGTGGTGATATTGTACAGAAATGTATATCTCTGGGAAACAGACTGTAGAAGACCCTTCCATGGTTTTTCCTGACATGTTTTCCCCCTACCAGAAAATACTATCAAACAAGATGAACCAGAGCATCAAAAAAGATGAATCTTTGTCTTTCTGAAGTTCGTCTTCACAAGCATGGGACTGGTTTAGGATGTTTCAAATATATGAAACATACTGATCATTCCTGCCCACATTTCCCCTATCTACTGTATATCCTCAGGTACATTACGCAGTATCCGTCTGGCTCAATTAAACTGACAAAGTATTCTCTGGTCTGCATGTAGCTCAGCATTGTAATGAGTATTCACCTCAGACATAATTGTTAGTATTGGTGTTGCCTTATAGGAAAAAAAATAATGTTAACTTTCTAGAACATCTACTGTGGCTATGCATAAATAAGTAGTCTATTTTATTGTTAATCAGACTTTTTTTTCTGTATATAAGATGTTGTTCATACTTGCTCTATGAATTGACTAATTTGTAAATGGCAAATTCTGCTTTTTTTAAATCTTAAAGAATTAAATATATGTCATGATGCCACTGTTGGCTATAGTAAATTGAGAATAGATGTTTTGTGGTTTGTGTATATCAGTTTCAGTGTCTAGTGTATGTGCCTGTGTCTGTGTCTGCTTATGTTGTGCCATTTTGTAAAAAAGGAAAGAAAACAGTTGGTTAAATGGTCTCTTTAATTTCTTACTTGGATGTGTTGCAGCAACACTAAATGCATGTGTAGCATCTCATAATGTGTCTGATCCATCCTCAGATCCCATTGAAAAAGGAGCATTCCACTCAAACTCTAAACTCTTGGCAGTCTTCAGTGTCAGTATATTTATTATTATTTTCATTGAATGTGAAAATGATATTAAGCATTACAGCTACCGTAAAGATGTAAAGATGTATACTGCAGGCAATTTTGGGGTTTATATTTTTGAAATAGGGACAGAGAGAATCCAGTTTGTTTTTGTCATAGACAAATAATCATTATTTGTGTATGAAGTGTTTGGTCAACAGCTTACAGAAGTTTTGCCTTTCAATATTGCACAACATGTTTCCTAACGTGTCAGCAGCCTAAGAATTATTTACAGATAGGCAGCTGCACCTGTTTGTATTCAGTGGCCTGAAAACATTAAATTGGCAAAATACTTTAAACAGATCAGAAAGTTTATGGGCATCCTTAGTCCAACACACTTCATTATCTCCCATGAGGGATAGTTGTTACTATTTTTAAAAACAAAGTATTCGGTGGCTAGCTGAACTTGTGGAGAAGTACACTAGCTAATCTGTTGTAATCAAAAACGTAATCTTTTGGACAATTTGACCATGAATTGACCATGACCAGGATTTGACCAATTTTACCTCATGATTGTGGACATTTGGACAATTTTGTGGTGTATTATCACTGGAAGATGTGCAGATTATTCTGCAGTGCAAAATCCAGTACGGCATAGAAGCAATATTGTATAACTTCTGCTAGTTATTACAGTTTTTGCCCATTGCTTGAACACTTTTTGCAAAACTTCGCTCATTGTGTCAAAACTTTACACACAAGCACACAAGACACAACACTGGGAAATAAACTATTCACATCTATGTCTATGACAAAATGATACACACTTGCATCATACACTTTCAGATTAGCAGCAACACAGTGTACTTTATTTAAAACACTGCAGTCTTTCATTTTCACTGCTTTTATTCAGTTTATCAGTTAGCATTATGTGAAGCTCAATGTAACACTTGCAGTTTTTTTTTTTGTCCAACAAAGGTTTTGACTAAAAACAAAAATGAAAGTACTGAAAGATAACAAATGACATCATCTCAATACTGTACATCACAGTACTATACTTTACAGTACAGTACAGTAAATGCAGTAACACAAAAATAAAAACAAAAACACACTACTGTAAACAGGCTTAGATGTGGTGGACTCTGCCCAGCTTCCCTTATTGTCAGGCCATGATTTATCACATGATCCACCAAAGTTTCTCTAATATCATCTGAAATATTGTTCTGTGCATAGCCTCTTTGACCACCTCCTACTCCTCTCTCTCTTTGTCTTCCTCTACCTCTTGCTCTCCCTGCCTCCATGCTTGCAATGTTCTCAAAATGGCTCAACTGAGGCCTAATTGTTGCTGGCTGATTGGTGTTCCGTTTTGTAAGTAAGTATTTTCACATGTGTGTCTATGTGTGAACGAAGTATCTTATGTATGAAATCGTGTGTAGTGTGCAGGAGCAAGTGTGTTGCAGAAAGGTGCAAGTGTGTTGCAGAAAAAGTGTTTAAGGTATGGTAACAAAAGCTTCATGTTTTGTTACTTTGGTCTAACCATGTGTCCATAGTGTTCAAGCAATAGGCAAAAACTGTATTAGTACCATTTCACCATATTTTGACTTGATCTTTTGGACAAGCCTGCAGATCTGAGATTGTAGATTCTGCCCATGTATAATTGATAGCACAAGCTATCTGCTTCTATTTACCTCTGTACTCTACATTGTAATCAGCATGTCCATATAATGAGATGATGTATTTATATGGTGTCTTCTTTGTTTCTGAACTATTGAAATTAAGTATTTACTGTGTACCTGAACACTGGGTTCACATTTGTCTTGTAGCAGTACAGGACTGGTTGTGATTTTTCTTAAAACCGCTGTAGGGCACACTTGTATGCATTTGTAGTTTAGTAGCACGTAAAGGATTTCACATTTCTGTGAGTTTTGACTGGGTCGTAGAGCAAAGGCATCTTTAATATCATTCGTGCTTTGAATTTTACCATTTGCATTTTACTTCTCTGATTGTAAATACCTGAAACACTTACTTTTCAGTTCTAAAAATGTATGAAAGAAACTTCACAATGACATGGACAGTACCTACATTCAAAGACCTTTCAGATAAATCATTATAACATGTGGTGGTAACTGTCCAATGAGGATGTATTCAGTTGGGGCATTTATTCATGCATGACATGTCTGTTTTGTATTAGTATTGTCACTGTAAATAAATAATATACATTTGAGATAATCATCAGACTACTTTTCACTCCTCCTAAAACCATATTCATCTTTACATCAAACATGTTTTTTTACTATTAATATCATATGTATAAATGTTATTGTGCAAATAATGTGTAAGACATACATATATATTAGACAGGTACAGTCAAGGATCTTCCACACAGTTGCACCTATTGGTTTATTTACAGTTGATTGTATGTAGATTCGAAGAATTACCGATAGGAGGCGCATGTTGCCCATTTGACAACTTGTGGTAACTGAGCTACTGCACCTGAGAGAGACTGGGCGCGGACAACGGGATGCTCTGAGACCATGCCATACACTGACAGCGTGTGCGTCTCTCTGTTATTGATATTCTTTGGTCTTTGAAAAAGCTGTTGCGTTGTTTGCAACCTCGGCTGCAGAAGGTGGAATACGCTTGGCATTGTGTTTGTTGCCATGGATGTAAGGTAAGCTGTTGGCTTCTTACCTAAGCTCAATGAAGGTCTACTGTAGAATTACATTTTAGAACTGGCAACAATGAGATGGAAATGGTTTATCCTTTTTAGAGATTATCTACATGGTAGGTTGAATTGTTTTCTCCTGCGTGAACAACTGAAAACAACAGTGTCTCAATCCTTAATGCGAATTATTGACACCTATAGGCTATCTCTAAAACAATGACAGGTAACTGCAGGTTAAACGGCACATAGCGCAGGTGCATTGGTAACTAGAGCCATTGTCGGACTCTCGAGCTTTGTGTAACTACTAGCCTGGGCTACGGATTCTTGAACAAGAGATGTGCATAGTATTATTTTGTTACGGAGTTAATTCGCGACGGGGCAATCTTCTTATTTAGGCATTAATACCCGATTTACCTGTATGTGAAATTACTGGACTAAACCTGAGGGAAATGATAATTGTCGTACCTTATAGCCTACCTTTCATGCAATTTGAGTTGGTGCAGGAGTGATAGGCAGCCCTCTCAACCAATCTCAGCTGTGGGGTTCATCCCCCTATTTAAAATCAGGAAAAGGTAGTGTTTGTTGAACCAGTATGTCCCCCAAGACTTCTTGTGGAATATAACTGCTTTGCAAGGACCTTTGGTCTTACAGTCCTCAACTCCATCTCCATCATTAGTCATGTTATCATGCATAGTCATTGGAAGAAATCACAGGTCTATCCAACATGTCCATATGCATCAGTCTCTCCACTTGCTTATTGCTTGTCTGGGTCCACAGGGTTTATTACTCTATCTTTCTTCTTATTTATAACAATCTTTCCTCAGAGTCACCATCAGCACCTCGTCTTTCCTCACCAGTAGATTATTGCTTGTTATTCAGCAGCCTATATTTTCACAGTGCTCAAAATCCCCTTTGTCAAAACAGCTATAGGCTTCCCAGCCCTGTCCTACTATGAAAACAAATAAACATCATGGGTCTTTATTCTCTGGCTGTGAGCATACAGTTCTGAGGAAGTCTGTAGAAGTGTGCTCCTCGGTCTCTTTGTTATGAAGCCTGTGCTTTGCAAGTGATGTGAAGTGGGCTCCTCTTACTGTGAAGTGCTGTATCAGCTGCGGAGGTCTTCAGAACACCGACTGTGCTTTACAGCAAACTCTAATGAAGCAATATGTTAGAGGGTTGAGAAGTATCGTTTGCCATTTGTAAGCAAGACTGAGCTATCACATATTTCATTGTACTCTGTGTTAGGTTTCAATATCAATTTAAAGATATTTCAATGGGATTTGTCACCAAAGGAATTTTATTAGATGAATTGAAAGAAGCAAAGGAGACTGTGATTTAACTCTACTATAACATATTTTATCACTGTTTCATCAATGACTTGCAATGCAGGTTATCCCAGAAGTTGTCAAGAGCCTTTCTCCATCTTCAAGGAAAGCAGTCCCTTTTATCTACTGTCTCTACCAATTACAGTTAGTGTCTCTACAGTCAAGCAGAAAAGTAATTAATTCATTTAGGTTTTGATACAAACTGATTTAGATGGTCATGGTTATATTAGGCTATTGACTGTACTGGTGGTGGTCTTGATAATGAAATAATAGATTCAATTGAACCATAGGGTCAGAGTGTGTGACTTTGTGGGGAATATCTTGGTGTGTGTGTGTGTGTGTGTGTGTGTGTGTGTGTGTGTGTGTGTGTGTGTGTGTGTGTGTGTGTGTGTGTGTGTGAAAGAGAGTGTGTGTGAGAGAGAGAGAGAGAGAGAGAGAGAGGGAGGGAGAGAGAGTCAATCAGACATGTATACTCCCTGTGAAGAGAGAGAGAGAGAGAGAGAGAGAGAGATGGACTTCAGTCCCCTCATGTTGACCTCTCCAGTAATGGCAGGCCACATAACCCGCTCTGGCTCTCTCTCCTGTTTTATGGCCTTTAGAGCTGCCCTTGATTCTCTCCGCTGGGACTGGATATAGCCCCTCACAGACCGCTAAAGGTGTCTGGTCTGCACTCGTGATCTATACGTCTGGTTTTACACTTATAGACTCTTCACACTAAAACTGTTGGATTGCACCATTTATATGTGGTGTGTCCTCATGTTGATTCAAGCCATTTCCCAGTCCCCTTGAAAAAGTGACTTCATAAAAAAGTGGATGTGGATGTGTGTGTGTGTGTGTGTGTGTGTGTGTGTGTGTGTGTTTGTGTGTGTGTGTGTGTGTGTGTGTGTGCTAAGTCTGGTCTTGTAGGACTGAGGTGTAAATGAAGGAGCCCTTCCCTCGTGTCCTCAGCCTTCAGCTACCATACTGCATGGATCCATCACCAGCATTTCCCAGCATGCATCAGTCATTCATCCTGTCTCTTCTCTGTCCACATGTCATCTGTTAGCCACACACACGTCCACGGCCATTCCATTCAAAGCACTGTGGCCTATGGTCACGTCTCAGATGATAAACATACTGTATTGTACATCATATGTCAAAGGGCCATGAGTCACAAGTCATATGGCAATAGATCAGAAAAGAAGTTTCAAATTGATAAGCTTTAAGAAAAATTACATTACAGTTCCCTTCAGATACTGTAACGCATGGCTTAGATGATTACATCAACATAAACTTTAACATAAACCAGTCACTTAATTTATTCATTATGTACATCATGTAATTATCGATACATTCAGTGTAGAGACGCTTTATGGCATTCCATTTTGGCATTATGAAATCAGTGGTGATGTCCTGTCCATCTACAGTATACTGGCCATGTCCCATGTCCTTTTTGCCTAGATGCATCTATGTGTGACTGTGTATCAGACTTGCAGGCGGTGTGTCAAGGGGCGTATTGCATCTCTCCCTTGTCTGGGTGGCGCTGGTCTTAGTATTGGTGGCTCTTCATAATTGAGCATAGATGGAAGGATTAGCCCTATCTCATCTCATCTGTGAATCTTGTCTGCCTATTAAATGCTCTCCCTCTCTTCACTCTTTCTCTCCCTCTCTCCACTCTTTCTCTCCCTCTCTCCACTCTTTATCTCCCTCTCTCCACTCTTTCTCTCCCTCTCTCCACTCTTTATCTCCCTCTCTCCACTCTTTCTCTCCCTCTCTCCACTCTTTCTTTGTCTCAGTCTTACACTGTCTTCTCTATCTCCTTTTTTATCTCTCCTCTCACCTTTTATATTTCCCCCCCCCCACCGCCTCTCTCACTCTTTCGCTGTCTATCTCAATGTTCTTTCCCCTGTTCTCTCCATCCTCTCTCTTTTGTTCTCCCTCCTGCGCTCTCTGTCACCACATTCTCTCTTCTCTCCCTATCACTCTCTCTGTTTTTCTCTCTTCTCTCTCTCTCTCCCCCTCTCTCTGAGCCTCTCATTTCCTAATTGCATATTTTCCGCTTTTGTTTGTGTGGACTCGAAGCTGCCTCTCCTCCTACTAATTAATCACGCTTCTGCGGCTATGGCGGAACTGTCGTTAGCCCAACCCATCACCAGGACAGTGTGGGGGCAAGTGGGGGTGGCTGCCATAGCAGAAGGTCAAAAGGGAGAATGGCTCTCTCTCTCTCTTTCTCTCTCTCTCTCTCTCTCTCTCTCTCTTTCTCTCTCTCTCTCTCTCTCTCTCTCTCTCTCACACACACACACACATAGGCTACACACCGACACTGAGCACAGTCTTTGACTCCTCCATAAGGACATTTCCCCCATAATCATTCGTCTGTCTCCTCTACAATTAGTGTAAGTTGCAGTCATGGGGGTGTATGTCTTATATGAAATGGCTGCACATAAAGTCAATGTACATGGTAACCATGGATACCATGTCATTACTGCAGGTTTTTTTGTCATCTATGTAGCAATGTGACCTGTATTAGTAAGCATTTTACAAGCATGCTGCTCATTTACATAGATTTGCATTTTGTGCGTTATGCTGGTGCTTTTATGTAAAGTGACGCACAGCAGGGGTGTATTATCACCCTCACATCAGCAGATTATGCAAAAAGTGCCATAACACTCCATTTCAATTTCACCTGGTGTCACCTCTGTTAATTACGTACAGTGTGGAAAGTCCCAAAGTAAATATCTGTTGTGCATAGTTAAGACCATTAAATACATAGAAATAAATGCAGAAATATACAAGCAAATAACATTTGTATAATATATAGTAGACCTGTGTTCCATCTTTCATTAATGAATAATAGATTGTTTTATGGAAGCATCCAACTAATCTTCATTATATTGCCCAGAAAGCCATGATAAAGTATGGTCTACTATCAGAAAAGAATATCAGCTACATACACTACCTGATATGTATGACAAACTGAAGATGTGGCCACATAACCATTCAGTTCCTACTTGCTTGGTGGTGAGGGGCAGGATTTGTCATGATCTATAACCCAAATAGAAAAACTGCATCAGGAGCATAAAAAAGAAACATCAGATAAGTCTTACAATGAAAAATAGCGACCACACAAGGAACCATACTTGAAAAGGAAATACTCCACAGAGCCCATGTTTTTTGCAGGTGGAGGATCTTTTATCTGCTCCACCCCTGGCCAGACCCAAGCTAATGCATTTCTCCTGCCTGTCTGCGCCGCATTGATGGAGAAAGATGAATGAGTAACATCTATAGAGTGGCCTCGGGACGTCTGGTCTGACCACAACAACACAGGGAACACCATGAAGTAGCAACCACAGTGGGCTGACATATAGTGTTCAATGATACGTTTACATTTACTCAATTTATTCATTTATTGTATTTTTTTTATGCAAAGTAACGTATAGTATTGTGTTGATGTGTTTCGGGTATCAAACCCATGATCCTGTTGTTGAAAGCATCTTTCTTTACAAGTTGATGTCTGAAAGGGTCACTCCAAGCAATCCCTTCATGGCCATAAAATGGCCTGGATATAAGTCTACACCCTTGCCTCATTTACCAGTTGATCGCTTTAAAATATAACAATAAAGGAACACTTGAAAAATCACCATCTAGTATTCTTCCTATGTCCCCGTGAGGAGATGCCTGAAAGGGAGTGTGGTGCATGTGGAAACAAAGTGTACAGGAGGAGATAAATAGTCAGGTAGTAAATCAGGGGTGAGAACATAAAGATGCCCAGTGCTGATGGGTGCTGATAAAGTCTGGGAGAGACCCGACGGAAGCTCTCCTCAATCAGCCGGCTGATTTAGTGCAGACGCCCCTGTGCAGCTGAAATGGAGGTTGGAGCTCTGTTGCAGTGCAGGGAAGACCTTAACTGACTGACTGCAGTGTGTAGGGATGTGCCTCTGTGTGTGTGTGTGTGTGTGTGTGTGTGTGAGAGAGAGAGGACAGAGAGTATTCTTGCATGTGCATGTGTGTCTGTATATGTGTGTTTACAGTGTGTCTCTCTCTCCATCTCTTGCTGTCTGTGTGTATGTGTGTGTGTGTGTGAGAGAGAGAGAGAGAGAGAGAGAGAGAGAGAGAGAGAGAGAGAGAGAGAGAGAGTATGCCTGCATGTGTGTGTGTGTGTGTGTGAGAGAGAGAACAAGAGGGGGAGAGGGACAAAGGAAATGCTGCTCACTTGGAAGGGGAGGGTGCTGGGGGTTGCGGATGGAATAATTTATTGACGCTGGGACGGGGGATGGATACGGCTGGAGAAGGGGGGAATGGGGAGGAGAGAATGAGGCAGTGATGAAAGAGAAACAACAAGGTCGCTTTCACACCACTAGGTACGTCAGCACAAACACACAGGAAACGTGCATGTTGGAAGCGCTCGGTGGGACGTACTGCACGCATGTCAAAGGGACGCTTTTAGGCTACAAGCTCTGCTCACCTTTCTCTCTCTCTCACCTCTCAGTTGGTATTCTCGAGAAATGAGCATTTGGGTTTAGCAGTGAGCCTGTGCATAGGGAACATATGAAGAGGGTTTGGGGGGCGTTTGATTTGGGGATTGTGTCCGAGAGTGGATGGAGATTCACTGAGCTAGCGGGGAGGCTGTTGGCTTGGATGGCTGAGATCCAGTTGGGCATTACTTTACTCAATGAGAAAAAAACACAGACACTCACACATATATACACCAATAATTGCACTTACACACAGGTCCAAGGCATTTCTGTTGTGTTCATTTCAGGAGAGGAGAGAGATGGTGTGTTTGTTTGCTTGCAAGCATCTAGAGGGGAGTGGGAATCATGCTAGGCTACTCTTTCTGCCTTCAACACCATACAACCTTTTCTGCTAACTAAGAAATTACTCAGTCATTTTAACCTTGATCTGATCTTATATGCTAGATACTGGATTTTCTCACTCAGAGATGTTAGAGAGTGAGGGTTATTGTCAACCTTCTCTGATTGATGATTTTGTTGACTGGTGTGAGAATGCCTTCCTTCATCTAAACATTACAAAAACTAAGGATATGTCCATTGATTTCAGATGTATTCCCAATGTCCCCTGCAGTGTTATCAAGGGCCAAGACATAGACATGGTGCCTGATGCTTTTTCTCTATGAAACTCCCCCTAGCGTCTATACGTGTCGATACGTGTGCGAGCCCTTGCTCGGTCTGAAGCTCTTTTCCTTTTCTTTGCATCTTCCGTCAAGGGTTTTCGCTGATTCTTCTCATGCTGTGCCATTATACACACGTTTGCAACAATTGCTAGCCTTTCGTTAGCCTGCCTCTGTGCTGTGGATGCACGATGTAAACTGATCCTGCTTCTCGCAATGTCTGAGACTTTGTGAGACTGAAGGTCGGCTGGTACGATATACTGAACTTGCAAGCGGGATACTCTTCCTATAGGCAGTAGGGGTGGGCGAGAGAGTCTTCATTCGCCCTGTAATGAGTCATTTAACCATATACCGACTTACGAAGATGATTAATTACCACGAAAACGTTGCCTGGTGTCCCTTTAAATTCGACCTGAACACTGCTTTTGTGTGTAAGAGAGGCCAAGAACGACTCTTTGCACTCAGGAAACTTCCAGGTGGACAAAACATTAATGACTTTGTTCTACACAGCTTTGAGTCTGTCCTGGCATTCTCTATCATCTGCTGGTATGGAAACCTCACTACCAAGAATAAAAATGCGCTTTTACGTTTACGTTTTAGCACCCCCATGGCTCTTACTGTAAACAAAGACACAAAAACTCTTTTATTCCTCTTTCCATTCTGGCACTCAACTGAGCTAAGAGAAGGCGATAGCCCTTGTTGATATTAGTGACCCCCTTTGTTTATTTTTATTTATTTTATCTTTATTATTATTATTATTATTATTATTATTATTTATTGTTTTTATTTCTTGTAGTTGTTTTATTACTTTTATTATTACTCCAACACAATTCTGCAACTATTTATTCTTTAACTCAGGCTGTATGTATGTTGTGTTGTATGTATTTCATGTGCATACTGCTGCATACAAATTGCCCTTTTTGGGACAAAGAATGAACTGAACTGAACTGAACTGAACTGAACTGAACTGAACACTCAATCACACAATTGCACACATATACCCACCGCACAAGCTCACACAAAGAAACCCCCATACACACAGGGGTCTGGTCAGAATCATTTCTGTTGTGCACGTCTGAAAGAAGGTGAGAAGGGGTGTGTTTGTTTGCTCACAAACACACACAGACACATGCGTGTGTGTTTGTGTTTGTGTCTGCACACAGCAGGCGCAGAGCAGGTGCCTCTGAGCCTCATTACCCCAACTGGCTGCATTATAGCACCAGGAGACTGCAGAGGGTTGTGGGGCGAATGCATGAATATATAAAGATAACAAAGGGCGGAGGAGTAGGAAGTGTGTGTGTGTGTGTGTGTGTGTGTGTGTGTGTGTGTGTGTGTGTGTGTGTGTGTGTGTGTGTGTGTGTGTGTGTGTGTGTGTGTGTGTGTGTGTGTGTGTGTGTGTGTGTGTGTGTGTGCAAGCGTGTGCAAGCGTGTGGGTGTGTGCAAGCGCGCGCGCTCGTGTGTGTGTGTGTGTGTGTGTGTGTGTGTGTGTGTGTGTGTGTGTGTGTGAGAGAGCAAGTGTGTGGGTGTGTGCAAGCATGTGTGTGTGTGTACGTGCAAGTGTGTGTGCATGTGTGTAGACTGGGGTGAGCTATATTTTCCATTGTCTTGGCTGGAGACAAAGCAGTGGTAATAAAGCTGTAACTGCAGGCTATGACCCTAGTCTCGTACTGTACATTATGTGACATTGATAATAGTGTGTGTGTGTGTGTGTGTGTGTGTGTGTGTGTGTGTGTGTGTGTGTGTGTGTGTGTGTGTGTGTGTGTGTGTGTGCGCGCATGTGCATGTGTGCATTTTTCTCCCTGTTCAGAAATCTAGTTAGAGCAAAGCAATGCTGGTGTAATCGAGTAGCCTACTCCAGCCAAAAGCTCCTTGCCAATCAATTAAATGATCCTCTTTCACCCATCACCAAGCCCCCTGAGGAATCAGTATTGATCCTTTACACTGATTGCAAAGACCAGTTCACTGGATTACACTCAAATCCTCTATGTTAGGCGAACATGCTAACAGGCTAACTCATGAAACTGTAATAGGCTACTCTTTTAGTGTGCTAAAAACAAACAGCCATACATGTGATGTCCAGTGGTTATATCATCTGTCTACTGGTCAGGGAATATAGGGGGATAGATTCCATCTTAATTCCAGTGTCCTCATAAGCCTACAGGTTCATTGTGTTGGAGTACACAATTGGGGAAGGTTTAGTCTTGGAGACACCCCCTGCTGGGCTTATAGGACATTGCAGGATATGCTGGCAACCCTTTGACAGAACTCGACCTCTCCTCTGTACCAGACAAGAGGTGCCCAACTCTAATATCAGTTATGATCATGTGATTGTAATACAATGTAAGTTGGTGAGTCCAATGTACATCATAATCTTTATGTCTCTAGTCTATAGAAGGTGTATGGGTGTATATTGTCTATCTTAACTTATATAAGTATATAAGTATAAGTATATATACTTTTTTGATCCCATGAGGGAAATTTGGTCTCTGTATTTAACTCAATCGGTGAATTAGTGAAACACAAACAGCACACAGTGAACACACAGTGAGGTGAAGCACACACTCATCCCGGCGCAGTGAGCTGCCTGCTACAACGGCGGTGCTCGGGGAGCAGTGAGGGGTTAGGTGCCTTGCTCAAGGGCACTTCAGCCGCGGCCCACTGGTCGGGGCTCGAACCGGCAACCCTCCGGTTACAAGTCCAGAGTGCTAACCAGTGGGCCACGGCTGCCCCAACCAATGTGTCATCATGTAGGCTTCAAGTTTGATATGTCATCATGTAGGCTTCAAGTTTGATATGTCATCATGTACTGTAGGCTTCAAGTTTGATATGTCATCATGTAGGCTTCAAGTTTGATATGTCATCATGTACTGTAGGCTTCAAGTTTGATATGTCATCATGTACTGTAGGCTTCAAGTTTGATATGTCATCATGTACTGTAGGCTTCAAGTTTGATATGTCATCATGTAGGCTTCAAGTTTGATATGTCATCATGTACTGTAGGCTTCAAGTTTGATATGTCATCATGTACTGTAGGCTTCAAGTTTGATATGTCATCATGTACTGTAGGCTTCAAGTTTGATATGTCATCCTGTACTGTAGGCTTCAAGTTTGAGAGTGGAGCTGAATCTGTGGAAAATGGCTAGTATGGAATTTGCGTTTTTGTTTTTGTCTCATTTGTTTAAGCAATTACGTTCGTCTATCGGCTCCCGATCCATTCTCCAGTAAAGGTGATGGATTGAACTGTGGTGTGCAACAAAAACCTGCTCTCCCAATCTTCTAGAGACATCAGTCCTCTTCTACCCTTCAGTTATTCACATACTAAAGGTCATAATGTCAAGCCATGAGATGTATTAATTAGCAGTACAGAACAGGACCTGACAGATGAATGGAAGATAAGTTATGTGTCAGTGTGTGTGTGTGTGTGTGTAGGACTGTAGATTGATAAGTGTGACCTAGCACTGCACTGCAGGTGCGTAGGTAGCAGTTGCTCTCCTCTCTCTTCTCTGTGCTTTGAGCTTGCTGTGTGTGCATCCCTTTTAAATGTCACTGTTTCATCCGTTGCACCCCCCACCATCTTTATGCCTGTGTGTTTATCAGTGAGCTTAAAACTCCTGACAAGGTGAAAAAAGGCATCTTGAATGATGGTGTCAAGAGAGCTGTGTGTTCAGATGGTCTGTTTAAACAGTAACAGTTACCTCGGCTCTGTTTGGGTGCTATAGTAGGTCTACTCTGGTTTAACATGCTTTTAGATTTGTCACTAACACTTCACAAACACAATTCAATGCTTTTATTTGGACCTGAAAGGCAAGCAAGGAAAACACACACACACACACACACACACACACACACACACACACACACACACACACACACACACACACATTTGCAGACATTATCACACATAGCGTATTTATCTGATGCTGGCCCTGAACTTGTGTTGATACACCACTGTTAAGATTCTGTCCCCACTTGTCACTACATGCATCCTAATAAGGCTCCAAAGAGATACTGAGATGTGTGACTGTGTTTTTGTGTTGTGTGTGACTTTATTGTTAAGTGTGCCTTTAATACTGGAATTGAGATTTTTTTGTATGGCAATATCTTATCTTGAAACTAAGACGCTGAAGGGCATTCTGATCAAGTCCAAAAAGCATAAGCAGGGAGCAGTGTGTTCAATCCAATTGGATGAGTGTATGTGAGAGGTTTACTGAAGGAGCTTTGGTGGTGCAGTGTTGGTCCTGGGTGTGGTGAGGGCTTTGGAGACCCGACTCCTGCCACTATACATCCATCTTTATTTTATCAAACAAGATAAAAAATAAAAGGCTCCAATCAGATCCTGGATGTGTGGGGTGATGTAATTTGATTTCTGTGGATGGAAAGATCTCTATCTCTGTCCTTTCACAGGAATTCAGTCCCCACTATTGAATTGTGTTTATCCAATTTTAACCATGCTCCAAAAGACAGACACTTTATGACCTCTCTGTCTCTCTTTCTCTCTCTCTCTCTCTCTCTTTCTCTCTCTCTCTCTCTTTCTCTCTCTCTTTCTCCACCTTCCTCCCACTCTCCTCTTGCTTAATTGTCATTATTCCTATCACTTCCCCCAAAAGGTTCATTATAGAGAGCATTTTGAGGTAATGTTTCTGCTAACCAGATGGTGAAATTTGGCAGCAAATTTAAAAGGATGTGGAAAAGTCACATAATATAAATATTTGCTTTTCTAACATAGAAAGATAGAACACTAATGATCATATAATTGCAATCCTCAATTCACAGTGTTTGGCACACAAATTAACCAATTAATCCCTTCTCTTGGTGAGGTATTTATGTAAATTTATATTATGAAATAATTATAGATACAGACTATATTTTTATCATTAAGGATGGACAGTAAGCTGCTAATTAGCTTTACTGCTGTTCTGTGTGTACAGATAACATGGCTCATAGAACCATGAATAAACTGTTGCTAAAACTATATTTAGTGCATTATTAAAGTTAGTTTTCTCATAACCGTATCTCACGAATAAATTGGCCACATACAATAGAAACACGACTTAATTGGTGAATGCACAGACCTGGACACGTGCAGGAGCAGTATTATTGTTGTCTGTGGAAGTCGGAGTGTGGGAGTGTCCTTAAAGCTGGTTTTAGTGCAAGTATATCATGCTCTCATAATTGGTCCAAGGGAATGCATTTTATGATATAGTCTCATGGGAAGTATGCACATTCCTGTGCATCAGTTTAATTGCAGGACACTTAACTGCTCTATCCACTCAGACAGAAAAGCTCCTGAGTGCACATGAATTGTCATGAGTAGATGTTGCAGTGTTACATTCAGTCAATTAAATAGGCTGTGTTACTTTGAAAGAATGTGCTCTGTTCTAATACAGAAGATGTGTACTTTATCAAGTCTCACTAAGGCCCTGTTCTTTTATTAACCATATTTTACCATAGTTTTAAAAAAGCTCTTCCTCCTTAGTTTGAGCTGTCATTCGCCATTAGCCGTCAGCTTCACCCCAACTCCAGTCAGGGTGTTTGAACGCAATTGTCAGATTCTAACTGAATAAGATGCCCCTGTAGAAAGCCTTAGAAAGTGGATCATCTAGGCCTAAGGTTTGCAGAGGGCACTGTAAGCTGCCAGAAACTTGAAGACAGACAGTACTTTGTGTCCCTCTGTGTTTACTGTATTAAATAAGCAGTATGACTAGAGTGACACAGGGTTTTAAAGGATTTCCTGAGGCCAAGACCAAAATGATGTCTATCTATTGCTACTACTACTAATTAATTCCTTAATTCCGTAATTAAGTACAGTGATCTTCTTGTGTTGTATGTTGTATGGAACATAAGAAGACATCTGATGCTGTTGGGGTTAGTTTTAGATACATTGAGTAGGCTATTATAAAATCACATGATCATAGTTACTTGCTTTTAGCTCTCTAATAAGGGCATATATATTTAAATATATAAGTGTGACTGGTCATCAGTGTAATTGTACAGTGATGTTTTCTGACCCAGTTACACACAGACCCAGTTAGACGTCTGGTCAGCTTCTGATACTACTGCTCTATTGGCTTTGTTGTTGATTTATATGCCATGCATAAATATGCTCCTGTAACATCATGAAGTAATCACTCATAATGTTCTGTCCAGTAAGCAAGATGGATGCTCCAACCACAATTAACACGGGGGAAAATGCAGTTCAGTAAGCAATAAAATCATATTGAGCAAAAAGCGTGTGAAAGCGTAATCAATAATTTGCTGGTTCCGTTAAAGACAATTACTTAGAGATTAAATTAACTGTTCTTCAACCCCATCAACATCTGAGTAAAAAAAATAAATCTGCTTATAGTGCAGCCAGCAGGTGACCTATCACTGTGGAGTTCCGTACGTGAAGTGGTGTTTTAAAAACAGGAATTGTCACTCAAAATTGTGGCCATGCTATTTAGAAAAAAGGTGAATGTTCCTATCAGTTCGGGAAAAACAAACTAGTTCTGGCGTTCTCTCTATTTACATTTTTATGCAGAGCATGTGAGAGTAAACATCTTTTTTAATTTAAATTTAGCTTTGTCGGCCTTTTTGTTTTCTCATTCTGCATACCAGTTTGATCTTGTCTTGATTTCGTTCCCTGCCCTTGTAATGTCAAATTTCTTTTCCCATTCCCTCTCTATCCATCAGGCTGATAATGTAAGCATTTAATGGGTGGATATGATGTGCTCACATTGCTGTCTGCAATGGAAGTTATGACTATGTGAGATGTTTCAAATTTCAAACCTTTTTTTAGATGACTTAAATGGTGCTGCATTTTAAAAGCTCACGGCATATTTTATGTGAGTTTTGAACGTCTGTATGACAAAGTTCTGAAAGTGAAGATCTTTTTTAATGGAGGCAAATTGCATACTTGGCTGCCATCCTGCCTTTTTACATCACACTTCCGTCTAAAACACAAGCAGTCCCTGTAGTCAGGTGGAATTGGAGTGGTGTTGCAAAAAAACCTTTTTGGTTGAGTGCCAGAATACAACATGCATGGGTAAAACAGGACAAAAGTGGGTAAGGACTAGCTTTACAAATATCAAGGCTTTCTTCCATGAATATCACATGGTGGTGGAAAGTCCCAATGGGCAAGCAGAATGGCATTGAATTGCAGGCCATCAGCTGAGTGCTTTCTCTGAGATACCCTTTTGATATCCTATAGTCCAGCATAAAGGAGAAAGAAAAAGGCTACCATAAGCTTCAATCCAGTCTCTTTTTCTCAATTTCTCTCAACATTTTCATCCTGTAACCCTGTCTGTTAAAGTTGCTGGCATTTAGCAAGGAATTCTGTCACCTAATTCCCCTCTTGTTTTAATTTAGTTATTCCTTGCTGTCTGGTGTGTGCTGTCATAGTTGAGATTGGCACACATGCAGTTCAAATACCAGCCCTTACTCTTTTCAGTTTAATCCTTTAATTGATGTTCATGCATAATACCAGTTTGGAATGAGCCAGTGAGGTGTCAAAGGGAATGGAATTCACCAGCACACTAAATAAAGATTTAACAAAGAACAAAGACAGTGTCATGTGGTCAATACCATCTGAATTGAGACTCTTAATGGATGTTATTGATGAGACAGTACAACTTGACACCCATGCAGTACATCCCATAAACTGGGCACACAAAGCTATTCTTCCTCTTTGCAGTTCTTATTTTTTTCTTCTGCAATTAGTATGTATTGATACAATGCATGGTTGCTTGTTTGAACAATAGTGTTAATTTCAACATCAATTCAGCAATACTAATTTAACCACTGTCTTCCTGTTTGATGTAATTAATCTATTGATTGATTGACTGACTGATTTCTTTCTTTCTTTTTCAGGTCTTCACTACTAATGGATCATTAAGGCCAGTCAGTATCTTCACACATCACGCACATGCTCTCAGAGGTCATTTTCAGCTTATATGAAGACAGAATTAGACTCAAGCCCACACCATGCCCTCGTAATCAGGAGGAGGAAAAAATGTGAGATAAGATAAGTCGCTCTTCTTCAACCAACAGGGAACTTAAAAAGAAGAAAAGCTTCTGGATGGAACAGGAGGCAGATCAGACCATTGACGGGTTGAGCCTGGACGACAACTCTCTCGGGCAGATGAAGAACACCAACCGGCAGCGACCGGCTTTCACTCCTGTGACTGATGCCGACCCCAATGCCAACGAGATCCACTCAGGGGAGACTGGCACGCGAGAGAGAGGCTGGAAGGATGGCAGCCCGGTGCCCCCGCTGGTGTCCCAGAAAGACACCCAGAATCGTATCATCATTTGGGACACTGACGCCGAGTGCCAGGATATCTCTCTGGAGGAACTGGAGCTGCTGGAATGCCAGGAGGTGGAGGAGTTCCTCGTTAAAAGCAGGAAGACCGGAGAGTACCGGAATGCCAGAGGGGAAGGACGCATGAAAGGTGTGCTGCTCGACAGACAACCCAAGACCATTAACACTGCTACTACTTGTAGTAGTACCACCAGCAATAGCGGCTCTGGCTCAGCCAACAGTAGAGGCTATCAGCAAAACAACAACAACCACTGGAGAACCGGAGGCAGCGTGGAGGATTTGGAGTGCGCAGTTGCGCAGTCGTACGCTCAGTCAGAGAGCCTGCGGAAGGCCCGCTCCAACTCAGAGGGCAATGTGTTTGCCTCGTCCTCGTTCTCCACTGTGCCTAACTTCAGCAGTAGCCTGGCCAGTGCTCTGGACAGCACTGGCAGCCATGCGTCCCAGTACGCCTACCCTACCTCAGCCCAGAACCAGAGCTGGAGCCAGCAGCACCAGCCAGCCCGAGGCCCGGCACTCGAAGTGGACCAAAACCACAACACCATGCTGCCTCAGGGAAGGGGCCCGGGACAACCCGGCACTCATGTCCAGGGCTACGCCGTTGCACAGAGCAATGCAAACAGGAAGTACCTGCCGAGGAGGCTGGTGGCACCCAAGCAGAGGCTGGAGGATGTGTTTGGGAAAACGGGAGACTGGAGGCAGGAGGTCAGCGGCAGGCAGCAGACAAACGGAGCGTCCGGCGAGAGGAAGAAGAGTTGCGACGAGAGGGTGCCGCCATGTCGCCGGCAGCTTGTACGGCCGTTTTTATCCGAAACCAAACCGGAGCACACGTCTTGGGCTTCACCTGATCCAATTCCCCAGCCAGCATACTCCTCAGCAGACTCGCACCACAGCAGTCATAACCAGCATCTTGTCCATAGGGTTGCGTCACAGGCCAATGGCAGCTCCCAGTACTCAGTCCAAGGCTCAGGGTCACTGACGGGCAGGTCGAACCTAGCGGGGCCCTGCTCTAGCCTAGAGAGAAAAGCTCCAATCACTCCCAGGCTGTGCCGGAGCCCCAGTGGGGCAGATTCTCCCCCTTCGCCCAGAGACACAGGGTCCCCACGGAGACATGCTCCCACGTCCCCTCCCAAACCTCGGCAGCGGGGATACGCCAGCGCCACCACTACCAGCAGCAGCTTCCTACGGGCGCCTGTCAGGACCAGCCTGGGCACGGGCATCCCAACCAAACCACCTGTCCAGGACCGTCCACAAGCAACACCTCATGAAAAGTCCTCACCACCCAAGTGCCCGCCGAAGCCTAAGACAGTTCGACCGAAGATCATCACATATGTCCGCAAGGGTCCAGGTCCGTCCGCAAAGCCTCAGTCCCTGGAGGGCCCTCCTCACCAGGTGTCCTCCCTCCCCTCGCGCCTCAGCTCCTACCCCAGCCACCAGGCCCCCTGCGAGGCCAAGTTCAGAGGTGAGGACTCCGCTGGGCCGGTTCTCAGTGCCTCCAACCTGCTGTTTGATAAGTACCGGCAGGAAATGCAGAAGGCTCAGCAGCAGTTCAACCCTACTGGTATGGCCGGATCAGGAATCAAGACCCCCAGCTATACCATACCCCACAAACAGACCAGTAGAGCAGACAGCTTCTATGGGTCCCTCAACAGCAAGTACATGCCTGGAGGGGTGAGCATTGATGCTGGTCACTATATTTTAGAAGTATGTAGTGCTTTGTCATCTTCAACCAGTTTGAATGTTTTCAGTTGTAAAGGCTCTAGTCACTCACCATCATTACTGCAGAATATATGCTTAACTAGATTTTTATTTGCACTGTCTATGCATTGCTAGATCCTAAATTATTTAAAAAAAAGATATTTATGAGAGCACTCCATTACACTATATTTAACCGTATTTCTGATTCTAATATTACATTAGCTGTATCATTCACAGATGAACAGACCTTCAGGTCAGTTTGGAGGTTTGGGCCCCGGACAAGCCTCAGGGTCTGAAGGAGCCCCTCAGAGGACTCTGAGGCCCCAGCTAGGAGTTGCAGGTGCCGTGAGGGGCCCGACCAACTCTGCCACCAAGAACCGCACATTCCCAGCAGCAGGTCAAAATCAACCCGTGCAAGCCGTCAGTCCGGCCCCACAGAACCTTCAAAACACCTCTGGTGAGTGCATCGGGTCAGGATTTGTAGGGTTAGCTTCTACCGGTTAGCCTCCAAATTGGCCACCACTAGCTTTAAAAATTGCATTCCATGGGTGCCACATTACTGGTGGACATAAAAGTAAGTCGTCTACATAGATTGATGGATGATCTTATGACCTTGCAGTTTCCAAACTGGGAGCTAATCAACCAATCAGCATAGACGACATAATTTATGTCCATCTATAATGTAGCACGTAATGGCTTGCTTGTAAAAATGTGGCCAGAACAGAGTATCGATCGGATGGCATTTTTAAAGGTGGAAGCGTCCAGTTATGTACATTTTGGGCTAAAGTAGCAATAGCCTTGAAAGAATATTGAAACGAATGAAGGTGGTACTTTCTCACTCTCTCAAGGTCTAATACCTCCATGGGAGAGTGAGTGACTGGAAAGGTGCTCTAGAAAGATTCAGGTCATGCTTTACTTTTAGTTCTTCTGAAGATAGCATTCATTACTGAAGCTGTTACTGTTACTGCATTAATACACATGAACTTGCCATGAACTTCAGTATGATTATGATTAATAAATCATAAGCAGTGTTAAATGCTGAAGGTTATGATCCTTTGTGTTAATATGTTAATTTTTTAGCCAGGATCTCTGGAACAAAATTTATTCCAATTTAGTCAACATGAACAGAGTTCAACATCAACAAATATTAAGTAACATTAAATGCTTCAGTTAATGCTATACTGCTAGACTGTACTAGAATGTTTTATTACAACTCTACATTTGGTTGCCTTTACTTAAGCAATAAGCCCCGAGAGGCCGTAGGTAAGGCCGTAGGTAAGGGGGGTTAGCGCGTCGCTAGCGCGTCGTGCCTAACAATGCCCCTTAACTGTTGTAGAATCAGTGTAACCTACAGACTCGAGTGGCTTATTGCTTTTCTAAAACTATAAATACCTGGCAAAGTTTCATAAAGTAAAGACACAGCAACCAGAAATGGAACCGATTTATTCATAGATAATCACTCTTCCGCCAAGAAATATGTGTATGTACAAGGTGTATGTTTATGCTGCATTTTACAACGGTATCAAACACGATTCAGAAAAATCACAATCAAGGAT